>NW_027142884.1:0-2500 GCF_026170545.1 Melanerpes formicivorus
TGGGATTTGCTGTCTCTTTTCTGCCCTTGCCTGCAAACATATGAACTATGTCTACCGAGCTGAGCAGTGCGCGGGACGCTAGTCGCCGTGCAACTCTGGTTTGACGAGTATTTGAGAGCCCAAGGTCTTGCAAGATTTTGTAGTTTCCCTCATACCATTTCCCTCGTGCACCTAATGGAAACCCTGCAAATTTGACTTCATCAGCATTAGTTAATTCTATAATTTCATCCCTAAGATGTTGATACTTCCTGACTTTTTCTTCTGCTGCATTTTTCAGTGCTGTTTTGTTACCTTCATACCTCACTGTGACATCTACTACATAAGCCATGTTTTCTTTTACAAATACTAAGTCTGGCTTATGCAAATTTAAGTTTTTGTCTCTAATCTGGGGTTCATCATATACAAGCCAATCTTTTCTCTTAGCTTCCTCACTAAGCATCTTACAAATATAATTATGTCTGCTAATTCTGGCCTCCTGAACAGCAGGACAGTACCCAATTATATGAGCAGCTGACTCATTTTCAGCCTGGCAGTGACGGCATTTTGTATTTTGGTCCTGATTTCTACCCCTCGCTAAGAACTCTCTAGTTGGATATACATTTGCTCTCAATTGTAAAGCTGTTATTAATTTTCTATAAGGGATGTTCTTGTAATTCACAAGCCAATTGTTACTGGTGGAATCATTCTCAAAGTTTGCAGTTCCTATGCCCTGGGACATCAATGCTGTCCATTTTGTGAACTCATTTTTCCTCCAATTGCAGGGTTTGGGAAAGATTTTCTTTGGGGCGGGTTTTTCCCATTCAGATAATTCCTCCCGTCCCCCATATTCAATTACCATTATTGTCTGGGGGTTATATATTGATGGTATTTTCTCTTTGTCTCCCCCTGCTGATATCCACAATTTTTCATAATCTTTATCAATATCATTATTTTTAACTACAGTTTTAACTGCTTCATCTGATGAATTTGCCAATCTGTGTAATCGTCTAGCTTGGATACTAGGGATTAACCCAGCCAATCGGGCTAAGCCTAAGCCTCCATCTTTAGTGCTGGAATACAAGATGCCATCACAGGTACAAACTGGGAGATGTAACCATTTTTTCACCCTATTTCGAATTGTTAAATCCATTTCTTCCAGATAGGTGGCTTTTACATTTGCCTGGTCTGCTAAGTAGATCAATCTAGGCACTGTGTACACTTTTAACATGTCCAATTTTTGAAATGGTTTTAAAGGGGCTCTTTCGATGCGATTGAGCCAAACTTCTAATTTATTTTGTAATTCGGGCTTAACTATCCCCACCCAAGGGTCGATTTGCAAGCCAAGATATTTCTCTGACTGACCCGGGTGGATCATGTTTAAAGGGGTACCGCTGATAAGCCATGGAGGACAGTCATTGATGGTATAAGAGTCCTTAGTTGGTTGAATAAAGAAACCATGGCACTTTTCCCCCTGCGTTTTTAATCCAGTTAAGTCACAAAATGCTTCTAGAATTTCAATATTTTTCTCCATTCCTGATTGGGACTTACTCAGCAGGACCAGGTCGTCTGCAAAAGCCAGAGCTGTTAATTTGCCATTCCCGTGTTGGAACCCCTCACCACACTCTTCTAATTTACATAACAGAGGGTCAATGCACAGGTTAAAGAGGAGTGGTGACATGGGATCGCCCTGTTTCACACCAGTTTTGATTCCTATTGACTCAGACTCTCCTTCTTTAGTTTTGATTCTGGTGTGGATGTTTTGATAGAAGTCCTTAATTAATGCTATTATGTGGTCATCCAGGCCCTTTTGCTTTAGCACCGCCAGGATGTGGGTGTGGCTCACTGAATCAAAGGCTTTGGCCAAATCGACAAAGACAACCCCCAGGGGTTTCTTTTGTTTCTTTGCATTCCTAATTAATAGCTGTAATAGTTTTAAGTTCTCAGCACAGCCCGAAGATTGAATGAAGCCTCTCTGCCTGGGGTTAATGGGACACGCCTTTGCCAACCTCGCAGTTAAGATTCTTGAATAGAGTCTCAGGATGATGGAACCAATAGTAATTGGCCGCCAGTTGTTAATATCATTTTGGCGTTCGGGCGCTGATGATTTAGGTATTAGGATTGTTCGGCATCCCCTTATTACATCTGGAATTTTGCCACTTAACAGCCAGAGATTAAATAGTTCTTTGATCTCCTCACAATTTGGATCCATTTTAAGCAGGGCCTTCAGGGTGATCCCATCAGGGCCTGGTGCCGATTTTTTATTCATGTCTTTGATATTCTTAAGGATCTCTTTCTCTGTAATCAATTCCTTAAAAGCCGAATTATCCGCCCGCCCCACAGACTGGAATGCTCCAAGTCCTTGAAATAAGTTCTGAGACTCCCACCTAGATCTGAAGGTGTTACTGACCTCTTCCAGGGGGATGGCACATTGCGCAGAGTCTTTTTCATCCAGAATCATATTCGCTAACTTCCCTCGATCTAAGCGGAAGAGGCGTTGGAATCGGAGAAATTCTCCACGCTT
>NW_027142884.1:7500-10000 GCF_026170545.1 Melanerpes formicivorus
AGGCCCGCGCCTCCTCCCCCAACCGGGCTCTCGTCTCCCCCAACGCCCCACCGGGCGTCGCTGGACCAACGGGGAACCCCTGCCGGCGAAGCCCCGGCGGGACGAACTCCGCGAGAGCGGGCGCTCCGGGAGCGGGGAGCTACGGAGCGCTCCCCGAGTCTGCACTTAGGGGGACGAAGGCCCCTCCCCGCCCGGGGGAGAGCCTGCGAGGCGACCCCAGCCGCGCCGCTCGGCGGGCACCGAGGCGGCGATTGATCGTCAAGCGACGCTCAGACAGGCGTAGCCCCGGGAGGAACCCGGGGCCGCAAGTGCGTTCGAAGTGTCGATGATCAATGTGTCCTGCAATTCACATTAATTCTCGCAGCTAGCTGCGTTCTTCATCGACGCACGAGCCGAGTGATCCACCGCTAAGAGTTGTCTGGCTTTTCGGCACCGCCCCGCCAGCGCGGAGGGGCCGGGGACCGCTCGCAAAGGAGCGGCCCCTCGGAGAGCGCGGCACGGCGGCCGCTCGCCTCACATTGACCGTACAAGCACAGGAGAGGGGGGGAAAATAAAACGAAACCCCGAAGCGGCAAAAGCAAGGGGCGGGGAGCCCGCGCTCCCGGCTTTTTTCCCTCCCCCGAGGAGGGAAAAACGCACCTTGCGGCGCTTCGGGGCCGGACCAGGCGCCCGGGCTCGCTCCGACCTCGGCGCGGAGGAGGCCCGCCGCGCGCCGCCGGGAACGTGCCCCGAACCCGGCCTCGCCTCGCGTGCACGGGGAAAGAAAACCCCCTTCGCTTCCCCACCCAACGGCGGGGGGGGGGGTGTGTCTCTCGCTGGCCGCCCCGTGCCGTCGCGGAGACGCCACGAAGCGAGGCAGCGGAGACCCCCCCCCCCCCGCCCCGGGGAGCGAGGGGGGCCGGGCGCACAACCCCGCCGGAGGAGAGCGCGCGCGCGCCTCCGCACCGGCCCCTCCAACGCCGCCACCGCTGCGGCCCATCCCGGACTTTCTTTTCCCCCGCTTTGGCCCCGGGGCCGAGCCCCGGCCGGCTCGCGCCCTCGGGCGGCTTCCTCTCGCCACCGAACCCCCCCCCGCCGCGGGGGACGGAAAACGGCTTGCGAGACGGAAAGCCCGAGCCCACGTGGGACGCCACCGCGGCGACCCGCCGGCCCTCGCCGGGCGGCGCACCCGCCGACCGACAAACCCCAGCGGCACGAGCCCCTTCCATCCTCCCCCGGCGCCACCGCGCCGCCGGCTTCGCTCGCTCGACCCCTTCCGTGGCCCCGCGGCCAGGCGGACAGCGGACGGCGCTGAGCCGGGGGGCGGGCCCCCGCTCTCCCCGTTTCCACGCGGAGACCGGGGGTGGGACGCCCCCGGCTGCCCGCCCGTCCCCCACCCGGCACGCGCCGGGAAGGCGAACGGGGAAGCCCGCGGGCAGGGCCCGGGACCGGGACAGCCGCAGCCGGTGGCAGGGTGCCCTCCGGCGAGGGACCGGAGCCGGAGACGCCGAGCGACGCCCGCCGCCGCTCGGACGCGGTCACGCCACCCGAAACCGGCCCCGGACGGGGGGGGAACCGGCAGCGCGAGACCGCCGAGGGCGCCAGCTCGCCGGGGCCCCGCTCTGGGGCCTGGGCAAAGGGAAAAGGGACCGGGAGGTCCGCAGCGGCCCGCGCCGCAAGAGGCGCCGCCGCCGAGCCGCGGCAACGCGCCCGCACAAAACCCCCGGCGGGGGCGAAGCGCCCTGGGCCAGCCCCCACCGCGGGGGCTCGCCGCCCCGGCCCGCGAGAAGCCCGCGCTTCAACGCGCCGCCGGGGACGCCCGTGGCGAGGCGAGGCGCGGGCCGGACCACGGCCGACCTCGCGCGGTGGGCTCTCTCCGGCCGAGCGCTCGGACCGCAGAGAGGGGGGGGCAGCAGAGTCCCCTCCCCGGCCCGGCGGGCCCCCGGAGGACGACGAGCGCGACGACGGCGGACCTAGCCAGAGGCATTGCGGGGGCAACCCCCGCCCCTCTGAAGGCACCCGCCCGCCCCCGCGCTCGCCCCCGCATCCGGGGGTGGCGCGCCGAGCCGCCCGGGTCTTTAAACCGCCGCCCGGCTTCCTCCGCGGTAGGGCAAGGCCGCGGACGAAGGCGCGGAACGCTAGGTACCTGACCCTGGGGTGAGGGAAACCAGACTTAAGGCCCCGCGGGGGTGCCTCCCCCCACTGCCGCCGTCGGGGGGAGCGTCCGCCCGCGGGGGCCGCGCCCGACGTCCGCCGCCACCACCGCGCCCCTGGCCTGGCCCGAGGCCCGGGGTTTCCCTCAGTCAGCCGGCGCTGCGCTCGGGGAGGAGGGACGCGGCTGGGGACGCCCATGCCGCGCGCTCGCCGCGCGGCGAGCGCCCGGCTACGGCGGCCCCGGCGGCGGACCGGCGCAGGGCCGGCGACGACGGCGACGACGGCTGGGCGGGCCGAGGGCCCGGGAGAGCCCGCTCGACGACACCCGCGCGGACCGGGAGCATCGCTCGGGCGCCGCCCGATGCCC
>NW_027142884.1:12500-20000 GCF_026170545.1 Melanerpes formicivorus
CCCGGAGGGGACGGTGCCTCTCCGACCCTGGCGGGCCGGGCTCCTCCCGCGAAGGCCGCGGACGAGGCGGCCCGGCAACCCGCTGACGCGGCTAGTTCCCTCGCGTGCGCACGCAAGCACACGCTTCCCGACTCCACGCGGCCACAGAGGCCGGCTGGGGCTCCCCCGCCCCCGAGGCCGGCCCCTGGCTGCCAGATCCCGGGCACGATTCAGGCAGCAGCAGCGGAAGCGAGCGATACCGACACGCCCGGCGGGGAGAAGGCCCTCGTCTCTCTCCCCGCCTTGCCACGGGAGCACCGGGACGTGCTAGAGGAGACAGCGACCCGCGGAAGCGGGGCGCGCCCCCGGCACGCCAGGACCTTAGAGCCGGGGCGGCTCGCTCGGCAGCGGGCGGGGGTACGGGCCACAAAGCCGCCCTTCTCAGGCTAGAGGTTTCATTTAGGGAGGAACCCTCGGGGACCCCACCCGGGCAGGTGAGGCCTCACGCGCGGCGCCGCTTTTAGCCCCTTTTAACTTTCGCGACGCCGCCGCCTCGCTCTCGGCTCGGCCAACCCCCGCCACACGCAGCTGCTCGCGGCCGGCACCCGCGGGTACCCGGAACCGAGGACGACACCGGCGCCTCACGCGTTTTAGGACACCTGAAAACTCACGGGGCCACGCAGCAGTCACAAAGCCGGTTGCGGTAGACCGGTCCCCGAACCCTGCCCCAGCGCCGGGGGGGAGGTGGAAAGGGGAGGATGCGGCAAGGCACGCGCCGGGCCGCTAACGCCACGGCTCCCCCCCGCTCGAGCCGCTCGGGGCTGGGGGAACGAGGACGACACCTCACACGCGACGGGAAGCGAAGTGGAAAGGAAGACCGCCCTTGCCCTGCCGGCCGGGGGCCCTTTCCGACGCGACCCGAAAGGCCTCATCGATCAACAAGGACAGAAGGAAAGGAAGCCAGCGGAGGCCCCACGGCCTCGCTCTTCTGGGACAGACACAGCCACGCGCACCCGCCACCGCCCTCGGGAGCAGCCAGCAGGCACGGGGCTCGGCGTGCGGGCAACACGCCGGAGGAGCAAACGGGGCGCCCTCCAGAGATGGGGGGGGGGGGGGCAAGCTGCACCGGGCCGCACCGGCTCACAGGGCACCTCTGCCTCCCCGAAATGTGGGCTTGCATTTTCCCTCAAGCTGCACCGAGTTACATCTCCATCACGGGGCGCCCCTCTGGAGCCAGGAGGAAGCCGTGCTGGGGCACCGGCTTGCCCTCCTCCCCCCATGCCGGGCTCCATAGCATACGAGTGGCCAGTCACCGCCACTGGCTGTTCCCTTAGATGCCGTGCCCCCGCGGGCTGCGGCTTTGGCCATGGGGGGGAACCCCCGTGAAGAGGGTCCAGTGCTGGGAACTCTCTCTGCCCCTTACCGGGCTCTCTCTCGCCGTGCCTGGACGGGCTTGCTTTCCATTCTTGGTGGGACCGACGCCGGCACCACGTCTCCCCGGCTTTCTCTGCCCCCGTGCCCCACCGGGCAAACTTCGCTTCGGGGGTTCCACACTTCGGCAGTGGCCGGCGCCAGCCACTCGTCAACTTTTTTTCTTTTCCCCGCTTTCGTTGCCGAGCCCGGGCTGGGCTCCGGCTCACGGACGAGCGAAACCCATCCAACACCGCTGAGGGTGCGCCAGCGGCCGCTCCAAACCGCCGCGCCTTTGTTCGGCCCCGCGGGTCCCCTCTCTGACCCGGGCGAAAGCCACCGAGAAGCCAGACGGACCCCTGCCCAGCCGCCTGGCGGGTGGCTTGGAGCAGCCGCTCGGCAGCGCTGCCCTGGGAGTGCTCGGCGTCACTCGTTCCCTCATATACGGAACTGGAGGGCCGTCAGCTCCGCGAGCGCACAACCAGCCGACCTCCGCCCAGCGGCAGGTCGCAGAAATCACGCCGGCTTGTACGATGACGTAGGCGGAGGCAGAGCGCAACAGCGACCCCTTGGCGACAAGCGCGATCTCCGCGGAGAGCACGTCTACTCGCCGAGGGAGAGCACGTCTACTCGCCGAGGGAGAGCACGTCTACTCGCCGAGGGAGAGCACGTCTACTCGCCGAGGGAGAGCACGTCTACTCGCCGAGGGAGAGCACGTCTACTCGCCGAGGGAGAGCACGTCTACTCGCCCAGGGAGAGCACGTCTACTCGCCCAGGGAGAGCACGTCTACTCGCCGAGGGAGAGCACGTCTACTCGCCCAGGGAGAGCACGTCTACTCGCCGAGGGAGAGCACGTCTACTCGCCGAGGGAGAGCACGTCTACTCGCCGAGGGAGAGCACGTCTACTCGCCGAGGGAGAGCACGTCTACTCGCCGAGGGAGAGCACGTCTACTCGCCGAGGGAGAGCACGTCTACCTCCCGCCTGAGGGAGAGCACGGGGGGGGGGGGACAAAGACAGGCGGCAGCAGCTTCGGTGAACGTCACCCGGGAGGCGACCGGGGCTGTCCCGGGGCAGTCCCGGGAAAACGGCGTCCGACACAGGGAACCGTCAGCTGCCGGACCGGGGCGAATCCCCGCGGCCACGGCAGGGGTGGGGGCTCGAAGACAGCCGGCAGCCGCTTCGGTGAACGTCACCCGGGAGGAGACTGGGGCCCTCCCGGGACCGTCCCGGGAAGACGACGTTCGGCACGAGATCCCGGCCGCGGCCGGACCGGCTCGAAGCCTCGCGGTCCCGGCAGCAGCCGGAGCCGCTCGCCGCCTCGGGCTCCCGGCCCCCTACAGATCCGGCGACTCGTTCGCGGGCGGCGGGGGGAGGCAGTGGAGGGGGTGCGGGGAGAAGCGGCAGCGGAGGCGGAGGGGGGGGGGGCTCGAAGACAGCCGGCAGCCGCTTCGGTGAACGTCACCCAGGAGGCGATCGGGGCCGTCCCGGGGCCGTCCCGGGATGCCGGCTTCCGGCACGGGGTCCCGGCCGCGGCCGGACCGGCTCGTATCCCCGCGGCTCCGGCGGGGGGGGGGGGGGCTCGAAGACAGCCGGCAGCCGCTTCGGAGAACGTCACCCGGCCGGCGACCGCGGCCGTTCCGGGGCCGTCCCGGGAAGCCTGCGACAGGCACGGGGTCCCGGCCTCGGCCGGACCCGCACTGGGTGCCGCCGCCTCGGGCTCTCGGGACGGTATGGATCCGCCAACTCGTTCGCCGGCGGCGGGGGGAGGCAGTGGAGGGGGTGCGGGGAGAAGCCTGCAGAGCGTGCGGGAGAGGCTTCTGCTGCGGCCTGGGGTGGCTGAGAAGCCTGCAGGGCGTGCGGGGAGAGGCTTCTGCTGCGGCCTGGGGTGGGTGGGAAGCCTGCAGAGCGTGCGGGGGAGGCTTCTGGTGCGGCCTGGGGTGGCTGAGAAGCCTGCAGAGCGTGCGGGGGAGGCTTCTGGTGCGGCCTGGGGTGGCTGAGAAGCCTGCAGAGCGTGCGGGAGAGGCTTCTGGTGCGGCCTGGGGTGGCTGAGAAGCCTGCAGAGCGTGCGGGGGAGGCTTCTGGTGCGGCCTGGGGTGGCTGAGAAGCCTGAAGAGCGTGCGGGGAGAGGCTTCTGGTGCGGCCTGGGGTGGCTGAGAAGCCTGCAGAGCGTGCGGGGGAGGCTTCTGGTGCGGCCTGGGGTGGCTGAGAAGCCTGCAGAGCGTGCGGGAGAGGCTTCTGCTGCGGCCTGGGGTGGCTGAGAAGCCTGCAGAGCGTGCGGGAGAGGCTTCTGCTGCGGCCTGGGGTGGCTGAGAAGCCTGCAGAGCGTGCGGGAGAGGCTTCTGCTGCGGCCTGGGGTGGGTCGGAAGCCTGCAGAGCGTGCGGGAGAGGCTTCTGCTGCGGCCTGGGGTGGGTCGGAAGCCTGCAGAGCTTGCGGGGGAGGCTTCTGGTGCGGCCTGGGGTGGGTCGGAAGCCTGCAGAGCATGCGGGGGAGGCTTCTGCTGCGGCCTGGGGTGGCTGAGAAGCCTGCAGAGCGTGCGGGGGAGGCTTCTGGTGCGGCCTGGGGTGGCTGAGAAGCCTGCAGAGCGTGCGGGAGAGGCTTCTGCTGCGGCCTGGGGTGGCTGAGAAGCCTGCAGAGCGTGCGGGAGAGGCTTCTGGTGCGGCCTGCTTCTGGTGCGGCCTGGGGTGGCTGAGAAGCCTGCAGAGCGTGCGGGAGAGGCTTCTGCTGCGGCCTGGGGTGGCTGAGAAGCCTGCAGAGCGTGCGGGAGAGGCTTCTGCTGCGGCCCTGGGGTGGCTGAGAAGCCTGCAGAGCGTGCGGGAGAGGCTTCTGCTGCGGCCTGGGGTGGGTCGGAAGCCTGCAGAGCTTGCGGGGGAGGCTTCTGGTGCGGCCTGGGGTGGGTCGGAAGCCTGCAGAGCATGCGGGGGAGGCTTCTGCTGCGGCCTGGGGTCTCTGGGTGGCCTCTAGAGAGGTGCAAAAGACCCTCTGGGTTGGGCTGGGGTGGCTCTTGGACCCCTGCCACACAGTGGAGAGAGGCCTCCGGCCCGCCACCTGTGTCCCTGTGTGCCTGAGTGCCTGTGTCCCTGTGTCCCTGTGGTCCCTGTGTCCCTGTGTGCCTGAGTGCCTGTGTCCCTGTGTCCCTGTGTCCCTGTGTCCCTGAGTGCCTGAGTGCCTGTGTCCCTGTGTCCCTGTGTCCCTGAGTGCCTGAGTGCCTGAGTGCCTGTGTCCCTGTGTCCTTGTGTCCCTGTGTCCCTGTGTGCCTGAGTGCCTGTGTCCCCTGTGTCCCTGTGTCCCTGTGTCCCTGTGTGCCTGAGTGCCTGTGTCCCTGTGTCCCTGTGTCCCTGTGTCCCTGAGTGCCTGAGTGCCTGTGTCCCTGTGTCCCTGTGTCCCTGAGTGCCTGAGTGCCTGAGTGCCTGTGTCCCTGTGTCCTTGTGTCCCTGTGTCCCTGTGTGCCTGAGTGCCTGTGTCCCTGTGTCCCTGTCTGTGTACCTGTGTGCGAGTGTCCGGCACGCCACCCAGCGGCGGCGGGCAAGCAGGTAGGCGGGTGGGCGGGCCGGCGAGGGCCAGTGTGAGTTTGGGGGGTGGGAGGGGAGGGCGGGCAGCTGGAAGCGTCAGAGGAGGGGGCGTGGCTCCGGCTGGCCCCGGGAGCAGGTTCCCGGGACCGGGACCGGCTGGACCCGGCGGGTGGTTGATCCCGGGGCGGGGGGCAGAGGCGGCGGGAAGCGGCAGCTGCGGTGTGCGGCGGGGGGGGTGGAGGGCGAACCGCGGCGGGAAGCGGATGCTTCAGAGCAGGTTACGGGGGCGGGGACGGACGACACCACCTGTCCCCGCCCCGGGACGGGCTGGACCCCGGCGCCCTGGACCCGGCGCCGTGTACCCGCCGCCGCCCCCGCCGCCGCCCCCCTCCGCCACCCCGGGACCCCGACGTTTTTTTGGCGCCCGCGCCTTTTTTTGCTCCCCGCCTGCCCGCGCTGCCCCGGGCCCTCCCCCGGGGCGGGGCGGGAGGGAGGGACGGACGGACGGGTAGCCGGGGGATCTCCGAGCGCGCGCCACCAGACCGAGGCGGGGTCCCGGCGGGCGGCGGCGGGCGGCGGCGGCGGGCGGCGGGCAGCAAGCGACGGCGGGGGGGGGCAGGCTAGGGAGGAGAGGGGGGAGCGGCATGCGGTAGGGCTGGGGGGTTTGTTTCGGGGGGGAGGGGTGGGGGGGGGGGTGGCAGCGGTCAGCGGAGAGCGGGGAGAGGGGGAGCGGCATGCGGGTAGGGCTGGGGGTGTTTTTGGGGGTGGGGGCGTTGGGGGGATTAGCGGGGCGGGCGGGCAGCCGAGCCAAGCGGCAAGCCGGGGGGGCGGGCGGAGGGCGGCTTTAGGGCCGGAGGAGCGGAGCGCAACCTCCCCCGTGCAGGCTCCAGCGTGGAGAGCAGCAAGTTTTTTGGGGACGGGGGGACGACGGACGGGAGGGGCAGCGGCGAGAGGCTAGCTGCGGCAAGGGGGCACCGGCACGGCCGCCCTAACAGCGCCGCCTCGGTCGCAGGGGTTAGAGAGCAGCCGGGCAGCCCGGGAGGGAAGCGGCAGCCCGCGAAGGGGGGAAGGGGGGGCTCCGCGGCAAACCGCTAACGGGAGCCGGGGGGTGTGGGGAGCTGGGGGTGGCAGGCAGCGGCAAGAGGCAACGTCGGGAGGGGGGGCTCCGCGCAAACCGGTAACGGGGGCCGGGGGGTGTGGGGGGGGCGGGGTGGCGGCCGCGGCAAGAGGCAACGGCAGGCGGGGGGGGCTCCGCGCAAACCGGCAGCGGGGGGGGGGGGGGGCGGGGGTAGCGGCAAGAGGCAACGGCGGGAAGGGGGGGGCTCCGCGCAAACCGCTAACGGGAGCCGGGGGGTGTGGGGAGCTGGGGGTGGCAGCAGCGGCAAGAGGCAACGTCGGGAGGGGGGGCTCCGCGCAAACCGGGTAACGGGGGCCCGGGGGTGTGGAGGGGGCGGGTGGCGGCCGCGGCGAGAGGCAACGGCAGGCGGGGGCGCTCCGCGCAAACCGGCAGCGGGGGGGGGCGGGGGTAACGGCAAGAGGGCAACGGCGGGGAAGGGGGGGCCTCCGCGCAAAACCGGGCAGCGGGGGGGGGGCGGGGTGGTAAGCGGCAAGAGGCAACGGCGGGAAGGGGGGGGCTCCGCGCAAACCGGCAGCGGGGGGGGGGCGGGGGTAGCGGCAAGAGGCAACGGCGGGAAGGGGGGGCTCCGCGCAAACCGGCAGCGGGGGGGGGGCGGGGGGTAGCGGCAAGAGGCAACGGCGGAAGGGGGGGCTCCGCGCAAACCGGCAGCGGGGGGGGGGCGGGGGGTAGCGGCAAGAGGCAACGGCGGGAAGGGGGGGCTCCGCGCAAACCGGCAGCGGGGGGGGGCGGGGGTAGCGGCAAGAGGCAACGGCGGGAAGGGGGGGCTCCGCGCAAACCGGCAGCGGGGGGGGGCGGGGGGTAAGCGGCAAGAGGCAACGTCGGGAGGGGGGGCTCCGCGCAAACCGGCAGCGGGGGGGGGGCGGGGGGGGTAGCGGCAAGAGGCAACGTCGGGAGGGGGGGCGCCGCGCAAACCGGCAACGGGGGCGGGGGGGGAGGCGGTCAGGGGCGGGGGGAGATTTCTAGAGATGCCGGCAGACCTTCTCCCCGGAGAACAGCGCTGTTGAAGAAAAGACTGCTTCAGAACACAACCTTTAATGAAAGACGCTCGATGAAAACAACACTTAATAAAAGAAGGTTTCATGCCGACTGCCTCTCTTCATTTACGCCGCCGCGGGGGGGGGGGTTGGGGGCCGGGCGGGCGATACCAGTCGGCCCTCGTCCCCGGGGACCACGTCTACCCCGCGGTTCCAGCCTCCCGCGCGCTAAGTGCCCGCCCGGGCCGCGGGGAGCACGTCTACCTCCTGCCGCACGGCTCAGTGCACTAAGTCCCCCCTCGCCATGGAGAGCACGTCTACCTGCCAGCTCAGGGAGAGCACGTCTACTCACCGAGGGAGAGCACGTCTACCACCTGGGAAGGAGAGCACGTCTACCTCCTGGGAAGGAGAGCACGTCTACCTCCTCGGGAAGGAGAGCACGTCTACCTCCTGGGAAGGAGAGCACGTCTACCTCCTCGGGAAGGAGA
>NW_027142884.1:32500-40000 GCF_026170545.1 Melanerpes formicivorus
ATGCCGGGCTCCATAGCATACGAGTGGCCAGTCACCGCCACTGGCTGTTCCCTTAGATGCCGTGCCCCCGCGGGCTGCGGCTTTGGCCATGGGGGGGAACCCCCGTGAAGAGGGTCCAGTGCTGGGAACTCTCTCTGCCCCTTACCGGGCTCTCTCTCGCCGTGCCTGGACGGGCTTGCTTTCCATTCTTGGTGGGACCGACGCCGGCACCACGTCTCCCCGGCTTTCTCTGCCCCCGTGCCCCACCGGGCAAACTTCGCTTCGGGGGTTCCACACTTCGGCAGTGGCCGGCGCCAGCCACTCGTCAACTTTTTTTCTTTTCCCCGCTTTCGTTGCCGAGCCCGGGCTGGGCTCCGGCTCACGGACGAGCGAAACCCATCCAACACCGCTGAGGGTGCGCCAGCGGCCGCTCCAAACCGCCGCGCCTTTGTTCGGCCCCGCGGGTCCCCTCTCTGACCCGGGCGAAAGCCACCGAGAAGCCAGACGGACCCCTGCCCAGCCGCCTGGCGGGTGGCTTGGAGCAGCCGCTCGGCAGCGCTGCCCTGGGAGTGCTCGGCGTCACTCGTTCCCTCATATACGGAACTGGAGGGCCGTCAGCTCCGCGAGCGCACAACCAGCCGACCTCCGCCCAGCGGCAGGTCGCAGAAATCACGCCGGCTTGTACGATGACGTAGGCGGAGGCAGAGCGCAACAGCGACCCCTTGGCGACAAGCGCGATCTCCGCGGAGAGCACGTCTACTCGCCGAGGGAGAGCACGTCTACTCGCCGAGGGAGAGCACGTCTACTCGCCGAGGGAGAGCACGTCTACTCGCCGAGGGAGAGCACGTCTACTCGCCGAGGGAGAGCACGTCTACTCGCCGAGGGAGAGCACGTCTACTCGCCCAGGGAGAGCACGTCTACTCGCCCAGGGAGAGCACGTCTACTCGCCCAGGGAGAGCACGTCTACTCGCCGAGGGAGAGCACGTCTACTCGCCCAGGGAGAGCACGTCTACTCGCCCAGGGAGAGCACGTCTACTCGCCCAGGGAGAGCACGTCTACTCGCCGAGGGAGAGCACGTCTACTCGCCGAGGGAGAGCACGTCTACTCGCCGAGGGAGAGCACGTCTACTCGCCCAGGGAGAGCACGTCTACTCGCCGAGGGAGAGCACGTCTACTCGCCGAGGGAGAGCACGTCTACTCGCCTAGGGAGAGCACGTCTACTCGCCGAGGGAGAGCACGTCTACTCGCCGAGGGAGAGCACGTCTACCTCCCGCCTGAGGGAGAGCACGGGGGGGGGGGACAAAGACAGGCGGCAGCAGCTTCGGTGAACGTCACCCGGGAGGCGACCGGGGCTGTCCCGGGGCAGTCCCGGGAAAACGGCGTCCGACACAGGGAACCGTCAGCTGCCGGACCGGGGCGAATCCCCGCGGCCACGGCAGGGGTGGGGGCTCGAAGACAGCCGGCAGCCGCTTCGGTGAACGTCACCCGGGAGGAGACTGGGGCCCTCCCGGGACCGTCCCGGGAAGACGACGTTCGGCACGAGATCCCGGCCGCGGCCGGACCGGCTCGAAGCCTCGCGGTCCCGGCAGCAGCCGGAGCCGCTCGCCGCCTCGGGCTCCCGGCCCCCTACAGATCCGGCGACTCGTTCGCGGGCGGCGGGGGGAGGCAGTGGAGGGGGTGCGGGGAGAAGCGGCAGCGGAGGCGGAGGGGGGGGGGCTCGAAGACAGCCGGCAGCCGCTTCGGTGAACGTCACCCAGGAGGCGATCGGGGCCGTCCCGGGGCCGTCCCGGGATGCCGGCTTCCGGCACGGGGTCCCGGCCGCGGCCGGACCGGCTCGTATCCCCGCGGCTCCGGCAGGGGGGGGGGGGGGCTCGAAGACAGCTGGCAGCCGCTTCGGAGAACGTCACCCGGCCGGCGACCGCGGCCGTTCCGGGGCCGTCCCGGGAAGCCTGCGACAGGCACGGGGTCCCGGCCTCGGCCGGACCCGCACTGGGTGCCGCCGCCTCGGGCTCTCGGGACGGTATGGATCCGCCGACTCGTTCGCCGGCGGCGGGGGGAGGCAGTGGAGGGGGTGCGGGGAGAAGCGGCAGCGGAGGCGGAGGGGGGGGGGGCTCGAAGACAGCCGGCAGCCGCTTCGGTGAACGTCACCCGGCCGGCGACCGGGGCCGTCCCGGGGCTGTCCGGGGATGCCGGCTTCCGGCACGGGGTCCCGGCCGCGGCCGGACCGGCTCGAATCCCCGCGGTCCCGGCAGCAGCCGGAGCCGCTCGCCGTTCGGGCTCCCGGCACCCTACAGATCCGGCGACTCGTTCGCGGGCGGCGGGGGGAGGCAGTGGAGGGGGTGCGGGCAGAAGCGGCCGCGGAGGCGGAGGGGGGGGGGGGGGCTCGAAGACAGCCGTCAGCCGCTTCGGTGAACGTCACCCGGGAGGCGACCGGGACCGGCCCGGGAAGCCATCGTCCGGCCCCGGATCCCGGCCGCGGCCGGACCGGCTCGAAGCCCCGCGGCCCCGGCACGGGGGAGGCCCAAAGACTGGCGGCAGCCGCTCCGCTGAACATCACCCGGCCGGCGACCGGGGCCGTCCCGGGGCCGTCCCGGGATGCCGGCTTCCGGCACGGGGTCCCGGCCGCGGCCGGACCGGCTCGAATCCCCGCGGTCCCGGCAGCAGCCGGAGCCGCTCGCCGTTCGGGCTCCCGACACCCTACGGATCCGCCGACTCGTTCGCCGGCGGCGGGGGGAGGCAGTGGAGGGGGTGCGGGCAGAAGCGGCAGCGGAGGCGGAGGGGGGGGGGCTCGAAGACAGCCGGCAGCCGCTTCGGTGAACGTCACCCGGCCGGCGACCGGGGCCGTCCCGGGGCTGTCCGGGGATGCCGGCTTCCGGCACGGGGTCCCGGCCGCGGCCGGAGCGGCTCGAATCCCCGCGGTCCCGGCAGCAGCCGGAGCCGCTCGCCGTTCGGGCTCCCGGCACCCTACAGATCCGGCGACTCGTTCGCGGGCGGCGGGGGGAGGCAGTGGAGGGGGTGCGGGCAGAAGCGGCCGCGGAGGCGGAGGGGGGGGGGGGGCTCGAAGACAGCCGGCAGCCGCTTCGGTGAACGTCACCCGGGAGGCGACCGGGACCGGCCCGGGAAGCCATCGTCCGGCCCCGGATCCCGGCCGCGGCCGGACCGGCTCGAAGCCCCGCGGCCCCGGCACGGGGGAGGCCCAAAGACTGGCGGCAGCCGCTTCGCTGAACGTCACCCGGCCGGCGACCGGGGCCGTCCCGGGGCCGTCCCGGGATGCCGGCTTCCGGCACGGGGTCCCGGCCGCGGCCGGAGCGGCTCGAATCCCCGCGGTCCCGGCAGCAGCCGGAGCCGCTCGCCGTTCGGGCTCCCGGCACCCTACGGATCCGGCGACTCGTTCGCCGGCGGCGGGGGGAGGCAGTGGAGGCGGTGCGGGGAGAAGCGGCAGCGGAGGCGGAGGGGGGGCGGGGGGGACGATAGTGGCGGGGGGCGGGGGGTGCTCGAAGGCAGCCGGCAGCCGGTTCGGTGAACATTCGCCGGGGCGGGGGGGCGACCTGTCCGTGCCCGGGGCAGCCCCGGGAAGCCGGCAGCCAGCACGGGGTCCCGGCAGCACCTGTTCCCTGCCCTGGGACTTGCCGTGCCCGGCGGCCGGTTGCCGGGTGGGGGGAGCGATGAGAGGCGGGGCGCAGCGGCCGGGGCAGCGCCGGGCCGCAGCGGGGGGCTGGGCGGGTGGGGTAGGCGTCGAGCGGCAAGCCCTCGGCTGCAGCGAATGTTCGGCGGTGCGGGGCGGGGGGGGACGGGACGACACGTTGGGGGCGCCGAGTCCGAGCCACCCCCGGCCCCAGGGGCGGCCGGAGGGGGAGGCCGGTGCCTGGCCCTGGGAGCTGCTGGGCGCCGGATGGCCGAGGGTGCGTCAGAAGCCGCCCGAGCGGTCGAGCAGGTCCTCCAGAAAGGCCTAGGGTGGCTTCGAGGGCCCCGGGAGCAGTCGAGGGAGGCCTCCAGGCAGGTCTGGAGTGGATGGGAGGCCTTCCAAAGCAGACAAGGGAGGCTGCCAGCGGGGCCTAGGCTGGCACTGCAGCCTGTAAATGGTTGGGGGGGGGGCCTCTGGTGCGGCCTGGAGTCTCTGGGTGGCGTCCAGAGAGGTGCAAAAGATCCTCTGGTGCGGCCTGTGGTGGCGGAGAAGCCTGCAGAGCGTGCGGGGGAGGCTTCTGGTGCGGCCTGGGGTGGGTCGGAAGCCTGCAGAGCGTGCGGGAGAGGCTTCTGGTGCGGCCTGGGGTGGCTGAGAAGCCTGCAGAGCGTGCGGGAGAGGCTTCTGGTGCGGCCTGGGGTGGCTGAGAAGCCTGCAGAGCGTGCGGGAGAGGCTTCTGCTGCGGCCTGGGGTGGCTGAGAAGCCTGCAGAGCGTGCGGGGGAGGCTTCTGTTGGGGCCTGGGGTGGGTCAGAAGCCTACAGAGC
The DNA here is from genome assembly GCF_026170545.1 of Melanerpes formicivorus. Lineage (NCBI taxonomy): Eukaryota > Metazoa > Chordata > Aves > Piciformes > Picidae > Melanerpes > Melanerpes formicivorus. The sequence goes on from NW_027142884.1 coordinate 36,926, forward strand.
GTGCGGGGGAGGCTTCTGGTGCGGCCTGGGGTGGGTCGGAAGCCTGCAGAGCGTGCGGGAGAGGCTTCTGGTGCGGCCTGGGGTGGCTGAGAAGCCTGCAGAGCGTGCGGGAGAGGCTTCTGCTGCGGCCTGGGGTGGCTGAGAAGCCTGCAGAGCGTGCGGGAGAGGCTTCTGCTGCGGCCTGGGGTGGCTGAGAAGCCTGCAGAGCGTGCGGGAGAGGCTTCTGGTGCGGCCTGGGGTGGCTGAGAAGCCTGCAGAGCGTGCGGGAGAGGCTTCTGCTGCGGCCTGGGGTGGCTGAGAAGCCTGCAGAGCGTGCGGGAGAGGCTTCTGCTGCGGCCTGGGGTGGCTGAGAAGCCTGCAGAGCGTGCGGGAGAGGCTTCTGCTGCGGCCTGGGGTGGCTGAGAAGCCTGCAGGGCGTGCGGGAGAGGCTTCTGCTGCGGCCTGGGGTGGGTGGGAAGCCTGCAGAGCGTGCGGGGGAGGCTTCTGGTGCGGCCTGGGGTGGCTGAGAAGCCTGCAGAGCGTGCGGGGGAGGCTTCTGGTGCGGCCTGGGGTGGCTGAGAAGCCTGCAGAGCGTGCGGGAGAGGCTTCTGGTGCGGCCTGGGGTGGCTGAGAAGCCTGCAGAGCGTGCGGGGGAGGCTTCTGGTGCGGCCTGGGGTGGCTGAGAAGCCTGAAGAGCGTGCGGGAGAGGCTTCTGGTGCGGCCTGGGGTGGCTGAGAAGCCTGCAGAGCGTGCGGGGGAGGCTTCTGGTGCGGCCTGGGGTGGCTGAGAAGCCTGCAGAGCGTGCGGGAGAGGCTTCTGCTGCGGCCTGGGGTGGCTGAGAAGCCTGCAGAGCGTGCGGGAGAGGCTTCTGCTGCGGCCTGGGGTGGCTGAGAAGCCTGCAGAGCGTGCGGGAGAGGCTTCTGCTGCGGCCTGGGGTGGCTGAGAAGCCTGCAGAGCGTGCGGGAGAGGCTTCTGCTGCGGCCTGGGGTGGGTCGGAAGCCTGCAGAGCTTGCGGGGGAGGCTTCTGGTGCGGCCTGGGGTGGGTCGGAAGCCTGCAGAGCATGCGGGGGAGGCTTCTGCTGCGGCCTGGGGTGGCTGAGAAGCCTGCAGAGCGTGCGGGGGAGGCTTCTGGTGCGGCCTGGGGTGGCTGAGAAGCCTGCAGAGCGTGCGGGAGAGGCTTCTGCTGCGGCCTGGGGTGGCTGAGAAGCCTGCAGAGCGTGCGGGAGAGGCTTCTGGTGCGGCCTGGGGTGGCTGAGAAGCCTGCAGAGCGTGCGGGGGAGGCTTCTGGTGCGGCCTGGGGTGGCTGAGAAGCCTGCAGAGCGTGCGGGAGAGGCTTCTGCTGCGGCCTGGGGTGGCTGAGAAGCCTGCAGAGCGTGCGGGAGAGGCTTCTGCTGCGGCCTGGGGTGGCTGAGAAGCCTGCAGAGCGTGCGGGAGAGGCTTCTGCTGCGGCCTGGGGTGGGTCGGAAGCCTGCAGAGCTTGCGGGGGAGGCTTCTGGTGCGGCCTGGGGTGGGTCGGAAGCCTGCAGAGCATGCGGGGGAGGCTTCTGCTGCGGCCTGGGGTCTCTGGGTGGCCTCTAGAGAGGTGCAAAAGACCCTCTGGGTTGGGCTGGGGTGGCTCTTGGACCCCTGCCACACAGTGGAGAGAGGCCTCCGGCCCGCCACCTGTGTCCCTGTGTGCCTGAGTGCCTGTGTCCCTGTGTCCCTGTGTCCCTGTGTCCCTGTGTGCCTGAGTGCCTGTGTCCCTGTGTCCCTGTGTCCCTGTGTCCCTGAGTGCCTGAGTGCCTGTGTCCCTGTGTCCCTGTGTCCCTGAGTGCCTGAGTGCCTGAGTGCCTGTGTCCCTGTGTCCTTGTGTCCCTGTGTCCCTGTGTGCCTGAGTGCCTGTGTCCCTGTGTCCCTGTGTCCCTGTGTCCCTGTGTGCCTGAGTGCCTGTGTCCCTGTGTCCCTGTGTCCCTGTGTCCCTGAGTGCCTGAGTGCCTGTGTCCCTGTGTCCCTGTGTCCCTGAGTGCCTGAGTGCCTGAGTGCCTGTGTCCCTGTGTCCTTGTGTCCCTGTGTCCCTGTGTGCCTGAGTGCCTGTGTCCCTGTGTCCCTGTCTGTGTACCTGTGTGCGAGTGTCCGGCACGCCACCCAGCGGCGGCGGGCAAGCAGGTAGGCGGGTGGGCGGGCCGGCGAGGGCCAGTGTGAGTTTGGGGGGTGGGAGGGGAGGCGGCAGCTGGAAGCGTCAGAGGAGGGGGCGTGGCTCCGGCTGGCCCCGGGAGCAGGTTCCCGGGACCGGGACCGGCTGGACCCGGCGGGTGGTTGATCCCGGGGCGGGGGGCAGAGGCGGCGGGAAGCGGCAGCTGCGTGTGCGGCGGGGGGGTGGAGGGCGAACCGCGGCGGGAAGCGGATGCTTCAGAGCAGGTTACGGGGGCGGGGACGGATGACACCACCTGTCCCCGCCCCGGGACGGGCTGGACCCGGCGCCCTGGACCCGGCGCCGTGTACCCGCCGCCGCCCCCGCCGCCGCCCCCCTCCGCCACCCCGGGACCCCGACGTTTTTTTGGCGCCCGCGCCTTTTTTTGCTCCCCGCCTGCCCGCGCTGCCCCGGGCCCTCCCCCGGGGCGGGGCGGGAGGGAGGGACGGACGGACGGGTAGCCGGGGATCTCCGAGCGCGCGCCACCAGACCGAGGCGGGTCCCGGCGGCGGCGGCGGCGGCGGCGGCGGCGGCGGCAGCAAGCGACGGCGGGGGGGGGCAGGCTAGGGAGAGAGGGGGAGCGGCATGCGGTAGGGCTGGGGGGTTTGTTTCGGGGGGGAGGGGTGGGGGGGGGTGGCAGCGGTCAGCGAGAGCGGGGAGAGGGGGAGCGGCATGCGGTAGGGCTGGGGTGTTTTTGGGGTGGGGGCGTTGGGGGGATTAGCGGGCGGGCGGGCAGCCGAGCCAAGCGGCAAGCCGGGGGGGCGGGCGAGGGCGGCTTTAGGGCCGGAGGAGCGGAGCGCAACCTCCCCCGTGCAGGCTCCAGCGTGGAGAGCAGCAAGTTTTTGGGGACGGGGGACGACGGACGGGAGGGGCAGCGGCGAGAGGCTAGCTGCGGCAAGGGGCACCGGCACGGCCGCCCTAACAGC
>NW_027142884.1:45000-47500 GCF_026170545.1 Melanerpes formicivorus
ATTCCTCCCGTCCCCCATATTCAATTACCATTATTGTCTGGGGGTTATATATTGATGGTATTTTCTCTTTGTCTCCCCCTGCTGATATCCACAATTTTTCATAATCTTTATCAATATCATTATTTTTAACTACAGTTTTAACTGCTTCATCTGATGAATTTGCCAATCTGTGTAATCGTCTAGCTTGGATACTAGGGATTAACCCAGCCAATCGGGCTAAGCCTAAGCCTCCATCTTTAGTGCTGGAATACAAGATGCCATCACAGGTACAAACTGGGAGATGTAACCATTTTTTCACCCTATTTCGAATTGTTAAATCCATTTCTTCCAGATAGGTGGCTTTTACATTTGCCTGGTCTGCTAAGTAGATCAATCTAGGCACTGTGTACACTTTTAACATGTCCAATTTTTGAAATGGTTTTAAAGGGGCTCTTTCGATGCGATTGAGCCAAACTTCTAATTTATTTTGTAATTCGGGCTTAACTATCCCCACCCAAGGGTCGATTTGCAAGCCAAGATATTTCTCTGACTGACCCGGGTGGATCATGTTTAAAGGGGTACCGCTGATAAGCCATGGAGGACAGTCATTGATGGTATAAGAGTCCTTAGTTGGTTGAATAAAGAAACCATGGCACTTTTCCCCCTGCGTTTTTAATCCAGTTAAGTCACAAAATGCTTCTAGAATTTCAATATTTTTCTCCATTCCTGATTGGGACTTACTCAGCAGGACCAGGTCGTCTGCAAAAGCCAGAGCTGTTAATTTGCCATTCCCGTGTTGGAACCCCTCACCACACTCTTCTAATTTACATAACAGAGGGTCAATGCACAGGTTAAAGAGGAGTGGTGACATGGGATCGCCCTGTTTCACACCAGTTTTGATTCCTATTGACTCAGACTCTCCTTCTTTAGTTTTGATTCTGGTGTGGATGTTTTGATAGAAGTCCTTAATTAATGCTATTATGTGGTCATCCAGGCCCTTTTGCTTTAGCACCGCCAGGATGTGGGTGTGGCTCACTGAATCAAAGGCTTTGGCCAAATCGACAAAGACAACCCCCAGGGGTTTCTTTTGTTTCTTTGCATTCCTAATTAATAGCTGTAATAGTTTTAAGTTCTCAGCACAGCCCGAAGATTGAATGAAGCCTCTCTGCCTGGGGTTAATGGGACACGCCTTTGCCAACCTCGCAGTTAAGATTCTTGAATAGAGTCTCAGGATGATGGAACCAATAGTAATTGGCCGCCAGTTGTTAATATCATTTTGGCGTTCGGGCGCTGATGATTTAGGTATTAGGATTGTTCGGCATCCCCTTATTACATCTGGAATTTTGCCACTTAACAGCCAGAGATTAAATAGTTCTTTGATCTCCTCACAATTTGGATCCATTTTAAGCAGGGCCTTCAGGGTGATCCCATCAGGGCCTGGTGCCGATTTTTTATTCATGTCTTTGATATTCTTAAGGATCTCTTTCTCTGTAATCAATTCCTTAAAAGCCGAATTATCCGCCCGCCCCACAGACTGGAATGCTCCAAGTCCTTGAAATAAGTTCTGAGACTCCCACCTAGATCTGAAGGTGTTACTGACCTCTTCCAGGGGGATGGCACATTGCGCAGAGTCTTTTTCATCCAGAATCATATTCGCTAACTTCCCTCGATCTAAGCGGAAGAGGCGTTGGAATCGGAGAAATTCTCCACGCTTTCTGGCTCTTTTTCTCATCCACTCCTTTTGAGGTTTCTTCTGCTGAGGTTTACGTTGGCTCTTTTTTGGCACTTTCTGTTCAATTGATTTCTCAAACAAATACAAATATTGGTCCTGAGCTACCTCATTGAGTAATTTTAATGAGTCTGTTTTGCCTTCAATTATTTGTTTATATGTATTTTTAAGGATGGGCAGCTTCCCTGATGTCAGCTTTTCACTAATAGTCTTTTTATAGTGGGCTAGCAGCTCCCTTTCACCAGGAGATGGAATCACAGTCCTCTCCTCTTTTAACCTGTTCTTGCTCTCTTGTGTTTTCTCTCTTTCTGGCACCACAGTTTCTCTTAATAGTCTTCTCTTTTCACTGATCTGTTTGGCTGTTTTAGTTGTTAATTTTTCAGCAATCAATTTGTTAATATTTTTCCTCCCTTCAAACTCTTGATTTAGTTTCTGTAATAATTCTGTTTCCTCTTGGGACCAGATTTTCTTGTGAGCACCTCTTTTAGAGGTCTCTTTGGGGCGAGATGCTTCAATTCTTTCTGCGTTTCTCAGGGCTGGGTGAGCTAATCTCTTATGTTGTCCCAAGCCAATTTTAGTTTTAAAACATTTTTTACATTCTTCACACATAAACCCTTCTACCTGGGTAGGCTCTTGGACCCCTTTGCATTTTGGGAGATGGCATGAGATACTATGATGCTTTTCATTTGTCTTCCCACAGCGGGAACATTGGAAATTGATCTTTCTTTTCCCATGGGCTCTCTTTAGATGGTCAATCAATCTCGTCATATTGCCTGTCCGAGTGGTACAGCA
>NW_027142884.1:57500-65000 GCF_026170545.1 Melanerpes formicivorus
CGGGGCTGGGGGAACGAGGACGACACCTCACACGCGACGGGAAGCGAAGTGGAAAGGAAGACCGCCCTTGCCCTGCCGGCCGGGGGCCCTTTCCGACGCGACCCGAAAGGCCTCATCGATCAACAAGGACAGAAGGAAAGGAAGCCAGCGGAGGCCCCACGGCCTCGCTCTTCTGGGACAGACACAGCCACGCGCACCCGCCACCGCCCTCGGGAGCAGCCAGCAGGCACGGGGCTCGGCGTGCGGGCAACACGCCGGAGGAGCAAACGGGGCGCCCTCCAGAGATGGGGGGGGGGGGGGCAAGCTGCACCGGGCCGCACCGGCTCACAGGGCACCTCTGCCTCCCCGAAATGTGGGCTTGCATTTTCCCTCAAGCTGCACCGAGTTACATCTCCATCACGGGGCGCCCCTCTGGAGCCAGGAGGAAGCCGTGCTGGGGCACCGGCTTGCCCTCCTCCCCCCATGCCGGGCTCCATAGCATACGAGTGGCCAGTCACCGCCGCTGGCTTTTCCCTTAGATGCCGTGCCCCCGCGGGCTGCGGCTTTGGCCATGGGGGGGAACCCCCGTGAAGAGGGTCCAGTGCTGGGAACTCTCTCTGCCCCTTACCGGGCTCTCTCTCGCCGTGCCTGGACGGGCTTGCTTTCCATTCTTGGTGGGACCGACGCCGGCACCACGTCTCCCCGGCTTTCTCTGCCCCCGTGCCCCACCGGGCAAACTTCGCTTCGGGGGTTCCACACTTCGGCAGTGGCCGGCGCCAGCCACTCGTCAACTTTTTTTCTTTTCCCCGCTTTCGTTGCCGAGCCCGGGCTGGGCTCCGGCTCACGGACGAGCGAAACCCATCCAACACCGCTGAGGGTGCGCCAGCGGCCGCTCCAAACCGCCGCGCCTTTGTTCGGCCCCGCGGGTCCCCTCTCTGACCCGGGCGAAAGCCACCGAGAAGCCAGACGGACCCCTGCCCAGCCGCCTGGCGGGTGGCTTGGAGCAGCCGCTCGGCAGCGCTGCCCTGGGAGTGCTCAGCGTCGCTTGTTCCCTCATATACGGAACTGGAGGGCCGTCAGCTCCGCGAGCGCACAACCAGCCGACCTCCGCCCAGCGGCAGGTCGCAGAAATCACGCCGGCTTGTACGATGACGTAGGCGGAGGCAGAGCGCAACAGCGACCCCTTGGCGACAAGCGCGATCTCCGCGGAGAGCACGTCTACTCGCCGAGGGAGAGCACGTCTACTCGCCCAGGGAGAGCACGTCTACTCGCCGAGGGAGAGCACGTCTACTCGCCGAGGGAGAGCACGTCTACTCGCCCAGGGAGAGCACGTCTACTCGCCCAGGGAGAGCACGTCTACTCGCCCAGGGAGAGCACGTCTACTCGCCGAGGGAGAGCACGTCTACTCGCCCAGGGAGAGCACGTCTACTCGCCCAGGGAGAGCACGTCTACTCGCCGAGGGAGAGCACGTCTACTCGCCGAGGGAGAGCACGTCTACTCGCCGAGGGAGAGCACGTCTACTCGCCCAGGGAGAGCACGTCTACTCGCCCAGGGAGAGCACGTCTACTCGCCGAGGGAGAGCACGTCTACTCGCCGAGGGAGAGCACGTCTACTCGCCGAGGGAGAGCACGTCTACTCGCCGAGGGAGAGCACGTCTACCTCCCGCCTGAGGGAGAGCACGGGGGGGGGGGACAAAGACAGGCGGCAGCAGCTTCGGTGAACGTCACCCGGGAGGCGACCGGGGCTGTCCCGGGGCAGTCCCGGGAAGCCGGCGTCCGACACAGGGAACCGTCAGCTGCCGGACCGGGGCGAATCCCCGCGGCCACGGCAGGGGTGGGGGCTCGAAGACAGCCGGCAGCCGCTTCGGTGAACGTCACCCGGGAGGAGACTGGGGCCCTCCCGGGACCGTCCCGGGAAGACGACGTTCGGCACGAGATCCCGGCCGCGGCCGGACCGGCTCGAAGCCTCGCGGTCCCGGCAGCAGCCGGAGCCGCTCGCCGCCTCGGGCTCCCGGCCCCCTACAGATCCGGCGACTCGTTCGCGGGCGGCGGGGGGAGGCAGTGGAGGGGGTGCGGGGAGAAGCGGCAGCGGAGGCGGAGGGGGGGGGGGCTCGAAGACAGCCGGCAGCCGCTTCGGTGAACGTCACCCAGGAGGCGATCGGGGCCGTCCCGGGGCCGTCCCGGGATGCCGGCTTCCGGCACGGGGTCCCGGCCGCGGCCGGACCGGCTCGTATCCCCGCGGCTCCGGCAGGGGGGGGGGGGGCTCGAAGACAGCCGGCAGTCGCCTCGGTGAACGTCACCCGGCCGGCGACCGCGGCCGTTCCGGGGCCGTCCCGGGAAGCCTGCGACAGGCACGGGGTCCCAGCCGCGGCCGGACCGACTCGAAGCCCCGCGGCCCCGGCACGGGGGAGGCCCAAAGACTGGCGGCAGCCGCTTCGCTGAACGTCACCCGGCCGGCGACCGGGGCCGTCCCGGGGCCGTCCCGGGATGCCGGCATCCGGCACGGGGTCCCGGCCGCGGCCGGAGCGGCTCGAATCCCCGCGGTCCCGGCAGCAGCCGGAGCCGCTCGCCGTTCGGGCTCCCGGCACCCTACGGATCCGGCGACTCGTTCGCCGGCGGCGGGGGGAGGCAGTGGAGGCGGTGCGGGGAGAAGCGGCAGCGGAGGCGGAGGGGGGGCGGGGGGGACGATAGTGGCGGGGGGCGGGGGGTGCTCGAAGGCAGCCGGCAGCCGGTTCGGTGAACATTCGCCGGGGCGGGGGGGGCGACCTGTCCGTGCCCGGGGCAGCCCCGGGAAGCCGGCAGCCAGCACGGGGGTCCCGGCAGCACCTGTTCCCTGCCCTGGGACTTGCCGTGCCCAGCGGCCGGTTGCCGGGTGGGGGGAGCGATGAGAGGCGGGGCGCAGCGGCCGGGGCAGCGCCGGGCCGCAGCGGGGGGCTGGGCGGGTGGGGTAGGCGTCGAGCGGCAAGCCCTTGGCTGCAGCGAATGTTCGGCGGTGCGGGGCGGGGGGGGACGGGACGACACGTTGGGGGCGCCGAGTCCGAGCCACCCCCGGCCCCAGGGGCGGCCGGAGGGGGAGGCCGGTGCCTGGCCCTGGGAGCTGCTGGGCGCCGGATGGCCGAGGGTGCGTCAGAAGCCGCCCGAGCGGTCGAGCAGGTCCTCCAGAAAGGCCTAGGGTGGCTTCGAGGGCCCCGGGAGCAGTCGAGGGAGGCCTCCAGGCAGGTCTGGAGTGGATGGGAGGCCTTCCAAAGCAGACAAGGGAGGCTGCCAGCGGGGCCTAGGCTGGCACTGCAGCCTGTAAATGGTTGGGGGGGGGGGCCTCTGGTGCGGCCTGGAGTCTCTGGGTGGCGTCCAGAGAGGTGCAAAAGATCCTCTGGTGCGGCCTGTGGTGGCGGAGAAGCCTGCAGAGCGTGCGGGAGAGGCTTCTGCTGCGGCCTGGGGTGGCTGAGAAGCCTGCAGAGCGTGCGGGAGAGGCTTCTGCTGCGGCCTGGGGTGGCTGAGAAGCCTGCAGAGCGTGCGGGAGAGGCTTCTGGTGCGGCCTGGGGTGGCTGAGAAGCCTGCAGAGCGTGCGGGAGAGGCTTCTGCTGCGGCCTGGGGTGGCTGAGAAGCCTGCAGAGCGTGCGGGAGAGGCTTCTGCTGCGGCCTGGGGTGGCTGAGAAGCCTGCAGAGCGTGCGGGAGAGGCTTCTGCTGCGGCCTGGGGTGGCTGAGAAGCCTGCAGGGCGTGCGGGGAGAGGCTTCTGCTGCGGCCTGGGGTGGGTGGGAAGCCTGCAGAGCGTGCGGGGGGAGGCTTCTGGTGCGGCCTGGGGTGGCTGAGAAGCCTGCAGAGCGTGCGGGGGAGGCTTCTGGTGCGGCCTGGGGTGGCTGAGAAGCCTGCAGAGCGTGCGGGAGAGGCTTCTGGTGCGGCCTGGGGTGGCTGAGAAGCCTGCAGAGCGTGCGGGGGAGAGGCTTCTGCTGCGGCCTGGGGTGGCTGAGAAGCCTGCAGAGCGTGCGGGAGAGGCTTCTGCTGCGGCCTGGGGTGGCTGAGAAGCCTGCAGAGCGTGCGGGAGAGGCTTCTGGTGCGGCCTGGGGTGGCTGAGAAGCCTGCAGAGCGTGCGGGAGAGGCTTCTGCTGCGGCCTCGGTGGCTGAGAAGCCTGCAGAGCGTGCGGGAGAGGCTTCTGCTGCGGCCTGGGGTGGCTGAGAAGCCTGCAGAGCGTGCGGGAGAGGCTTCTGCTGCGGCCTGGGGTGGCTGAGAAGCCTGCAGGGCGTGCGGGAGAGGCTTCTGCTGCGGCCTGGGGTGGGTGGGAAGCCTGCAGAGCGTGCGGGGGAGGCTTCTGGTGCGGCCTGGGGTGGCTGAGAAGCCTGCAGAGCGTGCGGGGGAGGCTTCTGGTGCGGCCTGGGGTGGCTGAGAAGCCTGCAGAGCGTGCGGGAGAGGCTTCTGGTGCGGCCTGGGGTGGCTGAGAAGCCTGCAGAGCGTGCGGGGGAGGCTTCTGGTGCGGCCTGGGGTGGCTGAGAAGCCTGAAGAGCGTGCGGGAGAGGCTTCTGGTGCGGCCTGGGGTGGCTGAGAAGCCTGCAGAGCGTGCGGGGGAGGCTTCTGGTGCGGCCTGGGGTGGCTGAGAAGCCTGCAGAGCGTGCGGGAGAGGCTTCTGGTGCGGCCTGGGGTGGCTGAGAAGCCTGCAGAGCGTGCGGGAGAGGCTTCTGCTGCGGCCTGGGGTGGCTGAGAAGCCTGCAGAGCGTGCGGGAGAGGCTTCTGCTGCGGCCTGGGGTGGGTCGGAAGCCTGCAGAGCGTGCGGGAGAGGCTTCTGCTGCGGCCTGGGGTGGGTCGGAAGCCTGCAGAGCTTGCGGGGGAGGCTTCTGGTGCGGCCTGGGGTGGGTCGGAAGCCTGCAGAGCATGCGGGGGGAGGCTTCTGCTGCGGCCTGGGGTGGCTGAGAAGCCTGCAGAGCGTGCGGGGGAGGCTTCTGGTGCGGCCTGGGGTGGCTGAGAAGCCTGCAGAGCGTGCGGGAGAGGCTTCTGGTGCGGCCCGGGGTGGCTGAGAAGCCTGCAGAGCGTGCGGGAGAGGCTTCTGCTGCGGCCTGGGGTGGCTGAGAAGCCTGCAGAGCGTGCGGGAGAGGCTTCTGCTGCGGCCTGGGGTGGGTCGGAAGCCTGCAGAGCTTGCGGGGGAGGCTTCTGGTGCGGCCTGGGGTGGGTCGGAAGCCTGCAGAGCATGCGGGGGAGGCTTCTGCTGCGGCCTGGGGTCTCTGGGTGGCCTCTAGAGAGGTGCAAAAGACCCTCTGGGTTGGGCTGGGGTGGCTCTTGGACCCCTGCCACACAGTGGAGAGAGGCCTCCGGCCCGCCACCTGTGTCCCTGTGTGCCTGAGTGCCTGTGTCCCTGTGTCCCTGTGTCCCTGTGTCCCTGAGTGCCTGAGTGCCTGTGTCCCTGTGTCCCTGTGTCCCTGAGTGCCTGAGTGCCTGAGTGCCTGTGTCCCTGTGTCCTTGTGTCCCTGTGTCCCTGTGTGCCTGAGTGCCTGTGTCCCTGTGTCCCTGTCTGTGTACCTGTGTGCGAGTGTCCGGCACGCCACCCAGCGGCGGCGGGCAAGCAGGTAGGCGGGTGGGCGGGCCGGCGAGGGCCAGTGTGAGTTTGGGGGGTGGGAGGGGAGGCGGCAGCTGGAAGCGTCAGAGGAGGGGGCGTGGCTCCGGCTGGCCCCGGGAGCAGGTTCCCGGGACCGGGACCGGCTGGACCCGGCGGGTGGTTGATCCCGGGGCGGGGGGCAGAGGCGGCGGGAAGCGGCAGCTGCGTGTGCGGCGGGGGGGGTGGAGGGCGAACCGCGGCGGGAAGCGGATGCTTCAGAGCAGGTTACGGGGGCGGGGACGGACGACACCACCTGTCCCCGCCCCGGGACGGGCTGGACCCGGCGCCCTGGACCCGGCGCCGTGTACCCGCCGCCGCCCCCGCCGCCGCCCCCCTCCGCCACCCCGGGACCCCGACGTTTTTTGGCGCCCGCACCTTTTTTTGCTCCCCGCCTGCCCGCGCTGCCCCGGGCCCTCCCCCGGGGCGGGGCGGGAGGGAGGGACGGACGGACGGGTAGCCGGGGATCTCCGAGCGCGCGCCACCAGACCGAGGCGGGTCCCGGCGGCGGCGGCGGCGGCGGCGGCGGCGGCGGCAGCAAGCGACGGCGGGGGGGGCAGGCTAGGGAGAGAGGGGGAGCGGCATGCGGTAGGGCTGGGGGGTTTGTTTCGGGGGGGAGGGGTGGGGGGGGGGTGGCAGCGGTCAGCGAGAGCGGGGAGAGGGGGAGCGGCATGCGGTAGGGCTGGGGTGTTTTTGGGGTGGGGGCGTTGGGGGGATTAGCGGGCGGGCGGGCAGCCGAGCCAAGCGGCAAGCCGGGGGGGCGGGCGAGGGCGGCTTTAGGGCCGGAGGAGCGGAGCGCAACCTCCCCCGTGCAGGCTCCAGCGTGGAGAGCAGCAAGTTTTTGGGGACGGGGGACGACGGACGGGAGGGGCAGCGGCGAGAGGCTAGCTGCGGCAAGGGGCACCGGCACGGCCGCCCTAACAGCGCCGCCTCGGTCGCAGGGGTTAGAGAGCAGCCGGGCAGCCCGGGAGGGAAGCGGCAGCCCGCGAAGGGGGGAAGGGGGGGCTCCGCGCAAACCGCTAACGGGAGCCGGGGGGTGTGGGGAGCTGGGGGTGGCAGCAGCGGCAAGAGGCAACGTCGGGAGGGGGGGCTCCGCGCAAACCGGTAACGGGGGCCGGGGGGTGTGGGGGGGGGCGGTGGCGGCCGCGGCAAGAGGCAACGGCAGGCGGGGGGGCTCCGCGCAAACCGGCAGCGGGGGGGGGGGGGGCGGGGGGTAGCGGCAAGAGGCAACGGCGGGAAGGGGGGGCTCCGCGCAAACCGCTAACGGGAGCCGGGGGGTGTGGGGAGCTGGGGGTGGCAGCAGCGGCAAGAGGCAACGTCGGGAGGGGGGGCTCCGCGCAAACCGGTAACGGGGGCCCGGGGGTGTGGAGGGGGCGGTGGCGGCCGCGGCGAGAGGCAACGGCAGGCGGGGGCGCTCCGCGCAAACCGGCAGCGGGGGGGGGGCGGGGGGTAACGGCAAGAGGCAACGGCGGGAAGGGGGGCCTCCGCGCAAACCGGCAGCGGGGGGGGGGCGGGGGGTAGCGGCAAGAGGCAACGGCGGGAAGGGGGGGCTCCGCGCAAACCGGCAGCGGGGGGGGGCGGGGGGTAGCGGCAAGAGGCAACGGCGGGAAGGGGGGGCTCCGCGCAAACCGGCAGCGGGGGGGGGCGGGGGGTAGCGGCAAGAGGCAACGGCGGGAAGGGGGGGCTCCGCGCAAACCGGCAGCGGGGGGGGGGCGGGGGTAGCGGCAAGAGGCAACGGCGGGAAGGGGGGGCTCCGCGCAAACCGGCAGCGGGGGGGGGCGGGGGGTAGCGGCAAGAGGCAACGGCGGGAAGGGGGGGCTCCGCGCAAACCGCTAACGGGAGCCGGGGGGTGTGGGGAGCTGGGGGTGGCAGCAGCGGCAAGAGGCAACGTCGGGAGGGGGGGCTCCGCGCAAACCGGTAACGGGGGCCGGGGGGTGTGGG
>NW_027142884.1:72500-75000 GCF_026170545.1 Melanerpes formicivorus
CGCGGCGGGTGACGCGCCTCTCGGCCCGGGAGACGGCCCGCCGGGGGTCGACGCCGAACGGCGACACGCAGGAGAACCCCGGGGAGGCGAGAGCGAGGAAGAACGAGGGGAACGGGAACCCCCGCCGCCCACGGCAGACGCGCGCGCGGACGCGGCAGCACGGCACGGTACCCCCGCGGTACCCACCCGCAGACAGCCGCGCCCGCGCGGGAGTGCCGGGGGGGGCGAGGCCCGCGCCTCCTCCCCCAACCGGGCTCTCGTCTCCCCCAACGCCCCACCGGGCGTCGCTGGACCAACGGGGAACCCCTGCCGGCGAAGCCCCGGCGGGACGAACTCCGCGAGAGCGGGCGCTCCGGGAGCGGGGAGCTACGGAGCGCTCCCCGAGTCTGCACTTAGGGGGACGAAGGCCCCTCCCCGCCCGGGGGAGAGCCTGCGAGGCGACCCCAGCCGCGCCGCTCGGCGGGCACCGAGGCGGCGATTGATCGTCAAGCGACGCTCAGACAGGCGTAGCCCCGGGAGGAACCCGGGGCCGCAAGTGCGTTCGAAGTGTCGATGATCAATGTGTCCTGCAATTCACATTAATTCTCGCAGCTAGCTGCGTTCTTCATCGACGCACGAGCCGAGTGATCCACCGCTAAGAGTTGTCTGGCTTTTCGGCACCGCCCCGCCAGCGCGGAGGGGCCGGGACCGCTCGCAAAGGAGCGGCCCCTCGGAGAGCGCGGCACGGCGGCCGCTCGCCTCACATTGACCGTACAAGCACAGGAGAGGGGGGGAAAATAAAACGAAACCCCGAAGCGGCAAAAGCAAGGGGCGGGGAGCCCGCGCTCCCGGCTTTTTTCCCTCCCCCGAGGAGGGAAAAACGCACCTTGCGGCGCTTCGGGGCCGGACCAGGCGCCCGGGCTCGCTCCGACCTCGGCGCGGAGGAGGCCCGCCGCGCGCCGCCGGGAACGTGCCCCGAACCCGGCCTCGCCTCGCGTGCACGGGGAAAGAAAACCCCCTTCGCTTCCCCACCCAACGGCGGGGGGGGGGGGTGTGTCTCTCGCTGGCCGCCCCGTGCCGTCGCGGAGACGCCACGAAGCGAGGCAGCGGAGACCCCCCCCCCCCCGCCCCGGGGAGCGAGGGGGGCCGGGCGCACAACCCCGCCGGAGGAGAGCGCGCGCGCGCCTCCGCACCGGCCCCTCCAACGCCGCCACCGCTGCGGCCCATCCCGGACTTTCTTTTCCCCCGCTTTGGCCCCGGGGCCGAGCCCCGGCCGGCTCGCGCCCTCGGGCGGCTTCCTCTCGCCACCGAACCCCCCCCCGCCGCGGGGGACGGAAAACGGCTTGCGAGACGGAAAGCCCGAGCCCACGTGGGACGCCACCGCGGCGACCCGCCGGCCCTCGCCGGGCGGCGCACCCGCCGACCGACAAACCCCAGCGGCACGAGCCCCTTCCATCCTCCCCCGGCGCCACCGCGCCGCCGGCTTCGCTCGCTCGACCCCTTCCGTGGCCCCGCGGCCAGGCGGACAGCGGACGGCGCTGAGCCGGGGGGCGGGCCCCCGCTCTCCCCGTTTCCACGCGGAGACCGGGGGTGGGACGCCCCCGGCTGCCCGCCCGTCCCCCACCCGGCACGCGCCGGGAAGGCGAACGGGGAAGCCCGCGGGCAGGGCCCGGGACCGGGACAGCCGCAGCCGGTGGCAGGGTGCCCTCCGGCGAGGGACCGGAGCCGGAGACGCCGAGCGACGCCCGCCGCCGCTCGGACGCGGTCACGCCACCCGAAACCGGCCCCGGACGGGGGGGAACCGGCAGCGCGAGACCGCCGAGGGCGCCAGCTCGCCGGGGCCCCGCTCTGGGGCCTGGGCAAAGGGAAAAGGGACCGGGAGGTCCGCAGCGGCCCGCGCCGCAAGAGGCGCCGCCGCCGAGCCGCGGCAACGCGCCCGCACAAAACCCCCGGCGGGGGCGAAGCGCCCTGGGCCAGCCCCCACCGCGGGGGCTCGCCGCCCCGGCCCGCGAGAAGCCCGCGCTTCAACGCGCCGCCGGGGACGCCCGTGGCGAGGCGAGGCGCGGGCCGGACCACGGCCGACCTCGCGCGGTGGGCTCTCTCCGGCCGAGCGCTCGGACCGCAGAGAGGGGGGGGCAGCAGAGTCCCCTCCCCGGCCCGGCGGGCCCCCGGAGGACGACGAGCGCGACGACGGCGGACCTAGCCAGAGGCATTGCGGGGGCAACCCCCGCCCCTCTGAAGGCACCCGCCCGCCCCCAGCGCTCGCCCCCGCATCCGGGGGTGGCGCGCCGAGCCGCCCGGGTCTTTAAACCGCCGCCCGGCTTCCTCCGCGGTAGGGCAAGGCCGCGGACGAAGGCGCGGAACGCTAGGTACCTGACCCTGGGGTGAGGGAAACCAGACTTAAGGCCCCGCGGGGGTGCCTCCCCCCACTGCCGCCGTCGGGGGGAGCGTCCGCCCGCGGGGGCCGCGCCCGACGTCCGCCGCCACCACCGCGCCCCTGGCCTGGCCCGAGGCCCGGGGT
>NW_027142884.1:80000-87500 GCF_026170545.1 Melanerpes formicivorus
CGAGGGAGAGCACGTCTACCCGCCGAGGGAGAGCACGTCTACTCGCCGAGGGAGAGCACGTCTGCTCGCCGAGGGAGAGCACGTCTACCTCCCGCCTGAGGGAGAGCACGGGGGGGGGGGACAAAGACAGGCGGCAGCAGCTTCGGTGAACGTCACCCGGGAGGCGACCGGGGCTGTCCCGGGGCAGTCCCGGGAAGCCGGCGTCCGACACAGGGAACCGTCAGCTGCCGGACCGGGGCGAATCCCCGCGGCCACGGCAGGGGTGGGGGCTCGAAGACAGCCGGCAGCCGCTTCGGTGAACGTCACCCGGGAGGAGACTGGGGCCCTCCCGGGACCGTCCCGGGAAGACGACGTTCGGCACGAGATCCCGGCCGCGGCCGGACCGGCTCGAAGCCTCGCGGTCCCGGCAGCAGCCGGAGCCGCTCGCCGCCTCGGGCTCCCGGCCCCCTACAGATCCGGCGACTCGTTCGCGGGCGGCGGGGGGAGGCAGTGGAGGGGGTGCGGGGAGAAGCGGCAGCGGAGGCGGAGGGGGGGGGGGGGCTCGAAGACAGCCGGCAGCCGCTTCGGTGAACGTCACCCAGGAGGCGATCGGGGCCGTCCCGGGGCCGTCCCGGGATGCCGGCTTCCGGCACGGGGGTCCCGGCCGCGGCCGGACCGGCTCGTATCCCCGCGGCTCCGGCAGGGGGGGGGGGGGCTCGAAGACAGCCGGCAGTCGCCTCGGTGAACGTCACCCGGCCGGCGACCGCGGCCGTTCCGGGGCCGTCCCGGGAAGCCTGCGACAGGCACGGGGTCCCAGCCGCGGCCGGACCGACTCGAAGCCCCGCGGCCCCGGCACGGGGGAGGCCCAAAGACTGGCGGCAGCCGCTTCGCTGAACGTCACCCGGCCGGCGACCGGGGCCGTCCCGGGGCCGTCCCGGGATGCCGGCATCCGGCACGGGGTCCCGGCCGCGGCCGGAGCGGCTCGAATCCCCGCGGTCCCGGCAGCAGCCGGAGCCGCTCGCCGTTCGGGCTCCCGGCACCCTACGGATCCGGCGACTCGTTCGCCGGCAGCGGGGGGAGGCAGTGAAGGAGGTGCGGGCAGAAGCGGCAGCGGAGGCGGAGGGGGGGGGGGGGCTCGAAGACAACCGGCAGCCGCTTCGGAGAACGTCACCCGGCCGGCGACCGCGGCCGTTCCGGGGCCGTCCCGGGAAGCCTGCGACAGGCACGGGGTCCCGGCCTCGGCCGGACCCGCACTGGGTGCCGCCGCCTCGGGCTCTCGGGACGGTATGGATCCGCCGACTCGTTCGCCGGCGGCGGGGGGAGGCAGTGGAGGGGGTGCGGGGAGAAGCGGCAGCGGAGGCGGAGGGGGGGGGGGGGCTCGAAGACAGCCGGCAGCCGCTTCGGTGAACGTCACCCGGCCGGCGACCGGGGCCGTCCCGGGGCCGTCCCGGGATGCCGGCTTCCGGCACGGGGTCCCGGCCGCGGCCGGACCGGCTGGAATCCCCGCGGTCCCGGCAGCAGCCGGAGCCGCTCGCCGTTCGGGCTCCCGGCACCCTACGGATCCGCCGACTCGTTCGCCGGCGGCGGGGGGAGGCAGTGGAGGGGGGTGCGGGGAGAAGCGGCAGCGGAGGCGGAGGGGGGGGGGGGGCTCGAAGACAGCCGGCAGCCGCTTCGGTGAACGTCACCCCGGCCGGCGACCGGGGCCGTCCCGGGGCCGTCCCGGGATGCCGGCTTCCGGCACGGGGTCCCGGCCGCGGCCGGAGCGGCTCGAATCCCCGCGGTCCCGGCAGCAGCCGGAGCCGCTCGCCGTTCGGGCTCCCGGCACCCTACAGATCCGGCGACTCGTTCGCCGGCGGCGGGGGGAGGCAGTGGAGGGGGTGCGGGGAGAAGCGGCCGCGGAGGCGGAGGGGGGGGGGGGGGGCTCGAAGACAGCCGGCAGCCGCTTCGGTGAACGTCACCCGGGAGGCGACCGGGACCGGCCCGGGAAGCCATCGTCCGGCCCCGGATCCCGGCCGCGGCCGGACCGGCTCGAAGCCCCGCGGCCCCGGCACGGGGGAGGCCCAAAGACTGGCGGCAGCCGCTTCGCTGAACGTCACCCGGCCGGCGACCGGGGCCGTCCCGGGGCCGTCCCGGGATGCCGGCTTCCGGCACGGGGTCCCGGCCGCGGCCGGACCGGCTCGAATCCCCGCGGTCCCGGCAGCAGCCGGAGCCGCTCGCCGTTCGGGCTCCCGGCACCCTACGGATCCGCCCACTCGTTCGCCGGCGGCGGGGGGAGGCAGTGGAGGGGGTGCGGGCAGAAGCGGCAGCGGAGGCGGAGGGGGGGGGGGCTCGAAGACAGCCGGCAGCCGCTTCGGTGAACGTCACCCGGCCGGCGACCGGGGCCGTCCCGGGGCCGTCCGGGGATGCCGGCTTCCGGCACGGGGTCCCGGCCGCGGCCGGAGCGGCTCGAATCCCCGCGGTCCCGGCAGCAGCCGGAGCCGCTCGCCGTTCGGGCTCCCGGCACCCTACGGATCCGGCGACTCGTTCGCCGGCGGCGGGGGGAGGCAGTGGAGGCGGTGCGGGGAGAAGCGGCAGCGGAGGCGGAGGGGGGGGCGGGGGGGGACGATAGTGGCGGGGGGCGGGGGGTGCTCGAAGGCAGCCGGCAGCCGGTTCGGTGAACATTCGCCGGGGCGGGGGGGGCGACCTGTCCGTGCCCGGGGCAGCCCCGGGAAGCCGGCAGCCAGCACGGGGTCCCGGCAACACCTGTTCCCTGCCCTGGGACTTGCCGTGCCCGGCGGCCGGTTGCCGGGTGGGGGGAGCGATGAGAGGCAGGGCGCAGCGGCCGGGGGCAGCGCCGGGCCGCAGCGGGGGGCTGGGCGGGTGGGGTAGGCGTCGAGCGGCAAGCCCTCGGCTGCAGCGAATGTTCGGCGGTGCGGGGCGGGGGGGGACGGGACGACACGTTGGGGGCGCCGAGTCCGAGCCACCCCCGGCCCCAGGGGCGGCCGGAGGGGGAGGCCGGTGCCTGGCCCTGGGAGCTGCTGGGCGCCGGATGGCCGAGGGTGCGTCAGAAGCCGCCCGAGCGGTCGAGCAGGTCCTCCAGAAAGGCCTAGGGTGGCTTCGAGGGCCCCGGGAGCAGTCGAGGGAGGCCTCCAGGCAGGTCTGGAGTGGATGGGAGGCCTTCAAAAGCAGACAAGGGAGGCTGCCAGCGGGGCCTAGGCTGGCACTGCAGCCTGTAAATGGTTGGGGGGGGGGGCCTCTGGTGCGGCCTGGAGTCTCTGGGTGGCGTCCAGAGAGGTGCAAAAGATCCTCTGGTGCGGCCTGTGGTGGCGGAGAAGCCTGCAGAGCGTGCGGGGGAGGCTTCTGGTGCGGCCTGGGGTGGGTCGGAAGCCTGCAGAGCGTGCGGGAGAGGCTTCTGGTGCGGCCTGGGGTGGCTGAGAAGCCTGCAGAGCGTGCGGGAGAGGCTTCTGGTGCGGCCTGGGGTGGCTGAGAAGCCTGCAGAGCGTGCGGGAGAGGCTTCTGCTGCGGCCTGGGGTGGCTGAGAAGCCTGCAGAGCGTGCGGGGGAGGCTTCTGTTGGGGCCTGGGGTGGGTCAGAAGCCTACAGAGCATGCGGGGGAGGCTTCTGGTGCGGCCTGGGGTGGGTCGGAAGCCTGCAGAGCGTGCGGGAGAGGCTTCTGTTGGGGCCTGGGGTGGCTGAGAAGCCTGCAGAGCGTGCGGGGGAGGCTTCTGCTGCGGCCTGGGGTGGCTGAGAAGCCTGCAGAGCGTGCGGGGGAGGCTTCTGCTGCGGCCTGGGGTGGCTGAGAAGCCTGCAGAGCGTGCGGGGGAGGCTTCTGGTGCGGCCTGGGGTGGCTGAGAAGCCTGCAGAGCGTGCGGGAGAGGCTTCTGCTGCAGCCTGGGGTGGGACGGAAGCCTGCAGAGCGTGCGGGGGAGGCTTCTGCTGCGGCCTGGGGTGGGACGGAAGCCTGCAGAGCGTGCGGGGGAGGCTTCTGGTGCGGCCTGGGGTGGGTCGGAAGCCTGCAGAGCGTGCGGGAGAGGCTTCTGCTGCGGCCTGGGGTGGGTCGGAAGCCTGCAGAGCGTGCGGGAGAGGCTTCTGTTGGGGCCTGGGGTGGCTGAGAAGCCTGCAGAGCGTGCGGGAGAGGCTTCTGCTGCGGCCTGGGGTGGCTGAGAAGCCTGCAGAGCGTGCGGGGAGAGGCTTCTGCTGCGGCCTGGGGTGGCTGAGAAGCCTGCAGGGCGTGCGGGAGAGGCTTCTGCTGCGGCCTGGGGTGGGTGGGAAGCCTGCAGAGCGTGCGGGGGGAGGCTTCTGGTGCGGCCTGGGGTGGCTGAGAAGCCTGCAGAGCGTGCGGGGGGAGGCTTCTGGTGCGGCCTGGGGTGGCTGAGAAGCCTGAAGAGCGTGCGGGGGAGGCTTCTGGTGCGGCCTGGGGTGGCTGAGAAGCCTGCAGAGCGTGCGGGAGAGGCTTCTGGTGCGGCCTGGGGTGGCTGAGAAGCCTGCAGAGCGTGCGGGAGAGGCTTCTGCTGCGGCCTGGGGTGGCTGAGAAGCCTGCAGAGCGTGCGGGAGAGGCTTCTGGTGCGGCCTGGGGTGGCTGAGAAGCCTGCAGAGCGTGCGGGAGAGGCTTCTGGTGCGGCCTGGGGTGGCTGAGAAGCCTGCAGAGCGTGCGGGGGAGGCTTCTGGTGCGGCCTGGGGTGGCTGAGAAGCCTGCAGAGCGTGCGGGAGAGGCTTCTGCTGCAGCCTGGGGTGGCTGAGAAGCCTGCAGAGCGTGCGGGGGAGGCTTCTGCTGCGGCCTGGGGTGGCTGAGAAGCCTGCAGAGCGTGCGGGAGAGGCTTCTGCTGGGGCCTGGGGTGGCTGAGAAGCCTGCAGAGCGTGCGGGGGAGGCTTCTGCTGCGGCCTGGGGTGGCTGAGAAGCCTGCAGAGCGTGCGGGGGAGGCTTCTGCTGCGGCCTGGGGTGGCTGAGAAGCCTGCAGAGCGTGCGGGGGAGGCTTCTGGTGCGGCCTGGGGTGGCTGAGAAGCCTGCAGAGCGTGCGGGGGAGGCTTCTGGTGCGGCCTGGGGTGGGTCGGAAGCCTGCAGAGCGTGCGGGAGAGGCTTCTGCTGCGGCCTGGGGTGGGTCGGAAGCCTGCAGAGCGTGCGGGGAGAGGCTTCTGTTGGGGCCTGGGGTGGCTGAGAAGCCTGCAGAGCGTGCGGGAGAGGCTTCTGCTGCGGCCTGGGGTGGCTGAGAAGCCTGCAGAGCGTGCGGGAGAGGCTTCTGCTGCGGCCTGGGGTGGCTGAGAAGCCTGCAGAGCGTGCGGGAGAGGCTTCTGGTGCGGCCTGGGGTGGCTGAGAAGCCTGCAGAGCGTGCGGGAGAGGCTTCTGCTGCGGCCTGGGGTGGCTGAGAAGCCTGCAGAGCGTGCGGGAGAGGCTTCTGCTGCGGCCTGGGGTGGCTGAGAAGCCTGCAGAGCGTGCGGGAGAGGCTTCTGCTGCGGCCTGGGGTGGCTGAGAAGCCTGCAGAGCGTGCGGGAGAGGCTTCTGCTGCAGCCTGGGGTGGCTGAGAAGCCTGCAGAGCGTGCGGGAGAGGCTTCTGGTGCGGCCTGGGGTGGCTGAGAAGCCTGCAGAGCATGCGGGAGAGGCTTCTGCTGCGGCCTGGGGTGGCTGAGAAGCCTGCAGGGCGTGCGGGAGAGGCTTCTGCTGCGGCCTTGGGTGGGTGGGAAGCCTGCAGAGCGTGCGGGGGAGGCTTCTGGTGCGGCCTGGGGTGGCTGAGAAGCCTGCAGAGCGTGCGGGGGAGGCTTCTGGTGCGGCCTGGGGTGGCTGAGAAGCCTGAAGAGCGTGCGGGGGAGGCTTCTGGTGCGGCCTGGGGTGGCTGAGAAGCCTGCAGAGCGTGCGGGGAGAGGCTTCTGGTGCGGCCTGGGGTGGCTGAGAAGCCTGCAGAGCGTGCGGGAGAGGCTTCTGCTGCGGCCTGGGGTGGCTGAGAAGCCTGCAGAGCGTGCGGGAGAGGCTTCTGCTGCGGCCTGGGGTGGCTGAGAAGCCTGCAGAGCGTGCGGGAGAGGCTTCTGCTGCGGCCTGGGGTGGGTCGGAAGCCTGCAGAGCGTGCGGGAGAGGCTTCTGGTGCGGCCTGGGGTGGCTGAGAAGCCTGAAGAGCGTGCGGGGAGAGGCTTCTGGTGCGGCCTGGGGTGGCTGAGAAGCCTGCAGAGCGTGCGGGGGAGGCTTCTGGTGCGGCCTGGGGTGGCTGAGAAGCCTGCAGAGCGTGCGGGAGAGGCTTCTGGTGCGGCCTGGGGTGGCTGAGAAGCCTGCAGAGCGTGCGGGGGAGGCTTCTGGTGCGGCCTGGGGTGGCTGAGAAGCCTGCAGAGCGTGCGGGAGAGGCTTCTGGTGCGGCCTGGGGTGGCTGAGAAGCCTGCAGAGCGTGCGGGAGAGGCTTCTGCTGCGGCCTGGGGTGGCTGAGAAGCCTGCAGAGCGTGCGGGAGAGGCTTCTGCTGCGGCCTGGGGTGGGTCGGAAGCCTGCAGAGCGTGCGGGAGAGGCTTCTGCTGCGGCCTGGGGTGGGTCGGAAGCCTGCAGAGCTTGCGGTGGAGGCTTCTGGTGCGGCCTGGGGTGGGTCGGAAGCCTGCAGAGCATGCGGGGGAGGCTTCTGCTGCGGCCTGGGGTCTCTGGGTGGCCTCTAGAGAGGTGCAAAAGACCCTCTGGGTTGGGCTGGGGTGGCTCTTGGACCCCTGCCACACAGTGGAGAGAGGCCTCCGGCCCGCCACCTGTGTCCCTGTGTGCCTGAGTGCCTGTGTCCCTGTGTCCCTGTGTCCCTGTGTCCCTGAGTGCCTGAGTGCCTGTGTCCCTGTGTCCCTGTGTCCCTGTGTCCCTGAGTGCCTGAGTGCCTGTGTCCCTGTGTCCCTGTGTCCCTGAGTGCCTGAGTGCCTGAGTGCCTGTGTCCCTGTGTCCTTGTGTCCCTGTGTCCCTGTGTCCCTGTGTGCCTGAGTGCCTGTGTCCCTGTGTCCCTGTCTGTGTACCTGTGTGCGAGAGTGTCCGGCACGCCACCCAGCGGCGGCGGGCAAGCAGGTAGGCGGGTGGGCGGGCCGGCGAGGGCCAGTGTGAGTTTGGGGGGTGGGAGGGGAGGCGGCAGCTGGAAGCGTCAGAGGAGGGGGCGTGGCTCCGGCTGGCCCCGGGAGCAGGTTCCCGGGACCGGGACCGGCTGGACCCGGCGGGTGGTTGATCCCGGGGCGGGGGGCAGAGGCGGCGGGAAGCGGCAGCTGCGTGTGCGGCGGGGGGGTGGAGGGCGAACCGCGGCGGGAAGCGGATGCTTCAGAGCAGGTTACGGGGGCGGGGACGGACGACACCACCTGTCCCCGCCCCGGGACGGGCTGGACCCGGCGCCCTGGACCCGGCGCCGTGTACCCGCCGCCGCCGCCGCCCCCCTCCGCCACCCCGGGACCCCGACGTTTTTTGGCGCCCGCGCCTTTTTTTGCTCCCCGCCTGCCCGCGCTGCCCCGGGCCCTCCCCCGGGGCGGGGCGGGAGGGAGGGAGGGACGGACGGACGGGTAGCCGGGGATCTCCGAGCGCGCGCCACCAGACCGAGGCGGGTCCCGGCGGCG
>NW_027142884.1:92500-95000 GCF_026170545.1 Melanerpes formicivorus
TGTAATCGTCTAGCTTGGATACTAGGGATTAACCCAGCCAATCGGGCTAAGCCTAAGCCTCCATCTTTAGTGCTGGAATACAAGATGCCATCACAGGTACAAACTGGGAGATGTAACCATTTTTTCACCAGATAGGTGGCTTTTACATTTGCCTGGTCTGCTAAGTAGATCAATCTAGGCACTGTGTACACTTTTAACATGTCCAATTTTTGAAATGGTTTTAAAGGGGCTCTTTCGATGCGATTGAGCCAAACTTCTAATTTATTTTGTAATTCGGGCTTAACTATCCCCACCCAAGGGTCGATTTGCAAGCCAAGATATTTCTCTGACTGACCCGGGTGGATCATGTTTAAAGGGGTACCGCTGATAAGCCATGGAGGACAGTCATTGATGGTGTAAGAGTCCTTAGTTGGTTGAATAAAGAAACCATGGCACTTTTCCCCCTGCGTTTTTAATCCAGTTAAGTCACAAAATGCTTCTAGAATTTCAATATTTTTCTCCATTCCTGATTGGGACTTACTCAGCAGGACTAGGTCGTCTGCAAAAGCCAGAGCTGTTAATTTGCCATTCTCGTGTTGGAACCCCTCCCCACACTCTTCTAATTTACATAACAGAGGGTCAATGCACAGGTTAAAGAGGAGTGGTGACATGGGATCGCCCTGTTTCACACCAGTTTTGATTCCTATTGACTCAGACTCTCCTTCTTTAGTTTTGATTCTGGTGTGGATGTTTTGATAAAAGTCCTTAATTAATGCTATTATGTGGTCATCCAGGCCCTTTTGCTTTAGCACCGCCAGGATGTGGGTGTGGCTCACTGAATCAAAGGCTTTGGCCAAATCGACAAAGACAACCCCCAGGGGTTTCTTTTGTTTCTTTGCATTCCTAATTAATAGCTGTAATAGTTTTAAGTTCTCAGCACAGCCAGAAGATTGAATGAAGCCTCTCTGCCTGGGGTTAATGGGACACGCCTTTGCCAACCTCGCAGTTAAGATTCTTGAATAGAGTCTCAGGATGATGGAACCAATAGTAATTGGCCGCCAGTTGTTAATATCATTTTGGCGTTCGGGCGCTGATGATTTAGGTATTAGGATTGTTCGGCATCCCCTTATTACATCTGGAATTTTGCCACTTAACAGCCAGAGATTAAATAGTTCTTTGATCTCCTCACAATTTGGATCCATTTTAAGCAGGGCCTTCAGGGTGATCCCATCAGGGCCTGGTGCCGATTTTTTATTCATGTCTTTGATATTCTTAAGGATCTCTTTCTCTGTAATCAATTCCTTAAAAGCCGAATTATCCGCCCGCCCCACAGACTGGAATGCTCCAAGTCCTTGAAATAAGTTCTGAGACTCCCACCTAGATCTGAAGGTGTTACTGACCTCTTCCAGGGGGATGGCACATTGCGCAGAGTCTTTTTCATCCAGAATCATATTAGCTAACTTCCCTCGATCTAAGCGGAAGAGGCGTTGGAATCGGAGAAATTCTCCACGCTTTCTGGCTCTTTTTCTCATCCATTCCTTTTGAGGTTTCTTCTGCTGAGGTTTACGTTGGCTCTTTTTTGGCGCTTTCTGTTCAATTGATTTCTCAAACAAATACAAATATTGGTCCTGAGCTACCTCATTGAGTAATTTTAATGAGTCTGTTTTGCCTTCAATTATTTGTTTATATGTATTTTTAAGGATGGGCAGCTTCCCTGATGTCAGCTTTTCATTAATAGTCTTTTTATAGTGGGCTAGCAGCTCCCTTTCACCAGAAGATGGAATCACAGTCCTCTCCTCTTTTAACCTGTTCTTGCTCTCTTGTGTTTTCTCTCTTTCTGGCACCACAGTTTCTCTTAATAGTCTTCTCTTTTCACTGATCTGTTTTGCTGTTTTAGTTGTTAATTTTTCAGCAATCAATTTGTTAATATTTTTCCTCCCTTCAAACTCTTGATTTAGTTTCTGTAATAATTCTGTTTCCTCTTGGGACCAGATTTTCTTGTGAGCACCTCTTTTAGAGGTCTCTTTGGGGCGAGATGCTTCAATTCTTTCTGCGTTTCTCAGGGCTGGGTGAGCTAATCTCTTATGTTGTCCCAAGCCAATTTTAGTTTTAAAACATTTTTTACATTCTTCACACATAAACCCTTCTACCTGGCTAGGCTCTTGGACCCCTTTGCATTTTGGGAGATGGCATGAGATACTATGATGCTTTTCATTTGTCTTCCCACAGCGGGAACATTGGAAATTGATCTTTCTTTTCCCATGGGCTCTCTTTAGATGGTCAATCAATCTCGTCATATTGCCTGCCCGAGTGGTACAGCATGGACATGTCGGGTTGTCCTCTGGCATCTTCACCAGGGGGGTCCCAGGACAGATGTCAGCTGTATTATCCAACTCGGGCGATGCGGTTAGTATTGAGAGCTGACTCATAGAGCTCGGGGTTTCAGGACACTCCACCTCCTCGTTCCTGCTCCTCTCTGTGCTTTCATCTCGGATATCTTTCCCATGAGCTGGAGAAGTGG
>NW_027142884.1:105000-115000 GCF_026170545.1 Melanerpes formicivorus
GCTCGGCGTGCGGGCAACACGCCGGCGGAGCAAACGGGGCGCCCTCCAGAGATGGGGGGGGGGGGGCAAGCTGCACCGGGCCGCACCGGCTCACAGGGCACCTCTGCCTCCCCGAAATGTGGGCTTGCATTTTCCCTCAAGCTGCACCGAGTTACATCTCCATCACGGGGCGCCCCTCTGGAGCCAGGAGGAAGCCGTGCTGGGGCACCGGCTTGCCCTCCTCCCCCCATGCCGGGCTCCATAGCATACGAGTGGCCAGTCACCGCCGCTGGCTTTTCCCTTAGATGCCGTGCCCCCGCGGGCTGCGGCTTTGGCCATGGGGGGGAACCCCCGTGAAGAGGGTCCAGTGCTGGGAACTCTCTCTGCCCCTTACCGGGCTCTCTCTCGCCGTGCCTGGACGGGCTTGCTTTCCATTCTTGGTGGGACCGACGCCGGCACCACGTCTCCCCGGCTTTCTCTGCCCCCGTGCCCCACCGGGCAAACTTCGCTTCGGGGGTTCCACACTTCGGCAGTGGCCGGCGCCAGCCACTCCTCAACTTTTTTTCTTTTCCCCGCTTTCGTTGCCGAGCCCGGGCTGGGCTCCGGCTCACGGACGAGCGAAACCCATCCAACACCGCTGAGGGTGCGCCAGCGGCCGCTCCAAACCGCCGCGCCTTTGTTCGGCCCCGCGGGTCCCCTCTCTGACCCGGGCGAAAGCCACCGAGAAGCCAGACGGACCCCTGCCCAGCCGCCTGGCGGGTGGCTTGGAGCAGCCGCTCGGCAGCGCTGCCCTGGGAGTGCTCGGCGTCGCTTGTTCCCTCATATACGGAACTGGAGGGCCGTCAGCTCCGCGAGCGCACAACCAGCCGACCTCCGCCCAGCGGCAGGTCGCAGAAATCACGCCGGCTTGTACGATGACGTAGGCGGAGGCAGAGCGCAACAGCGACCCCTTGGCGACAAGCGCGATCTCCGCGGAGAGCACGTCTACTCGCCGAGGGAGAGCACGTCTACTCGCCGAGGGAGAGCACGTCTACTCGCCCAGGGAGAGCACGTCTATTCGCCCAGGGAGAGCACGTCTACTCGCCCAGGGAGAGCACGTCTACTCGCCCAGGGAGAGCACGTCTACTCGCCCAGGGAGAGCACGTCTACTCGCCCAGGGAGAGCACGTCTACTCGCCCAGGGAGAGCACGTCTACTCGCCGAGGGAGAGCACGTCTACTCGCCGAGGGAGAGCACGTCTACCCGCCGAGGGAGAGCACGTCTACTCGCCGAGGGAGAGCACGTCTGCTCGCCGAGGGAGAGCACGTCTACCTCCCGCCTGAGGGAGAGCACGGGGGGGGGGGGACAAAGACAGGCGGCAGCAGCTTCGGTGAACGTCACCCGGGAGGCGACCGGGGCTGTCCCGGGGCAGTCCCGGGAAGCCGGCGTCCGACACAGGGAACCGTCAGCTGCCGGACCGGGGCGAATCCCCGCGGCCACGGCAGGGGTGGGGGCTCGAAGACAGCCGGCAGCCGCTTCGGTGAACGTCACCCGGGAGGAGACTGGGGCCCTCCCGGGACCGTCCCGGGAAGACGACGTTCGGCACGAGATCCCGGCCGCGGCCGGACCGGCTCGAAGCCTCGCGGTCCCGGCAGCAGCCGGAGCCGCTCGCCGCCTCGGGCTCCCGGCCCCCTACAGATCCGGCGACTCGTTCGCGGGCGGCGGGGGGAGGCAGTGGACGGGGTGCGGGGAGAAGCGGCAGCGGAGGCGGAGGGGGGGGGGGGGCTCGAAGACAGCCGGCAGCCGCTTCGGTGAACGTCACCCAGGAGGCGATCGGGGCCGTCCCGGGGCCGTCCCGGGATGCCGGCTTCCGGCACGGGGTCCCGGCCGCGGCCGGACCGGCTCGTATCCCCGCGGCTCCGGCAGGGGGGGGGGGGGCTCGAAGACAGCCGGCAGTCGCCTCGGTGAACGTCACCCGGCCGGCGACCGCGGCCGTTCCGGGGCCGTCCCGGGAAGCCTGCGACAGGCACGGGGTCCCAGCCGCGGCCGGACCGACTCGAAGCCCCGCGGCCCCGGCACGGGGGAGGCCCAAAGACTGGCGGCAGCCGCTTCGCTGAACGTCACCCGGCCGGCGACCGGGGCCGTCCCGGGGCCGTCCCGGGATGCCGGCATCCGGCACGGGGTCCCGGCCGCGGCCGGAGCGGCTCGAATCCCCGCGGTCCCGGCAGCAGCCGGAGCCGCTCGCCGTTCGGGCTCCCGGCACCCTACGGATCCGGCGACTCGTTCGCCGGCGGCGGGGGGAGGCAGTGAAGGAGGTGCGGGCAGAAGCGGCAGCGGAGGCGGAGGGGGGGGGGGGGCTCGAAGACAGCCGGCAGCCGCTTCGGAGAACGTCACCCGGCCGGCGACCGCGGCCGTTCCGGGGCCGTCCCGGGAAGCCTGCGACAGGCACGGGGTCCCGGCCTCGGCCGGACCCGCACTGGGTGCCGCCGCCTCGGGCTCTCGGGACGGTATGGATCCGCCGACTCGTTCGCCGGCGGCGGGGGGAGGCAGTGGAGGGGGTGCGGGCAGAAGCGGCAGCGGAGGCGGAGGGGGGGGGGGCTCGAAGACAGCCGGCAGCCGCTTCGGTGAACGTCACCTGGCCGGCGACCGGGGCCGTCCCGGGGCCGTCCGGGGATGCCGGCTTCCGGCACGGGGTCCCGGCCGCGGCCGGAGCGGCTCGAATCCCCGCGGTCCCGGCAGCAGCCGGAGCCGCTCGCCGTTCGGGCTCCCGGCACCCTACGGATCCGGCGACTCGTTCGCCGGCGGCGGGGGGAGGCAGTGGAGGCGGTGCGGGGAGAAGCGGCAGCGGAGGCGGAGGGGGGGCGGGGGGGACGATAGTGGCGGGGGGCGGGGGGTGCTCGAAGGCAGCCGGCAGCCGGTTCGGTGAACATTCGCCGGGGCGGGGGGGCGACCTGTCCGTGCCCGGGGCAGCCCCGGGAAGCCGGCAGCCAGCACGGGGGTCCCGGCAGCACCTGTTCCCTGCCCTGGGACTTGCCGTGCCCGGCGGCCGGTTGCCGGGTGGGGGGAGCGATGAGAGGCAGGGCGCAGCGGCCGGGGCAGCGCCGGGCCGCAGCGGGGGGCTGGGCGGGTGGGGTAGGCGTCGAGCGGCAAGCCCTCGGCTGCAGCGAATGTTCGGCGGTGCGGGGCGGGGGGGGGACGGGACGACACGTTGGGGGCGCCGAGTCCGAGCCACCCCCGGCCCCAGGGGCGGCCGGAGGGGGAGGCCGGTGCCTGGCCCTGGGAGCTGCTGGGCGCCGGATGGCCGAGGGTGCGTCAGAAGCCGCCCGAGCGGTCGAGCAGGTCCTCCAGAAAGGCCTAGGGTGGCTTCGAGGGCCCCGGGAGCAGTCGAGGGAGGCCTCCAGGCAGGTCTGGAGTGGATGGGAGGCCTTCAAAAGCAGACAAGGGAGGCTGCCAGCGGGGCCTAGGCTGGCACTGCAGCCTGTAAATGGTTGGGGGGGGGGGCCTCTGGTGCGGCCTGGAGTCTCTGGGTGGCGTCCAGAGAGGTGCAAAAGATCCTCTGGTGCGGCCTGTGGTGGCGGAGAAGCCTGCAGAGCGTGCGGGGGAGGCTTCTGGTGCGGCCTGGGGTGGGTCGGAAGCCTGCAGAGCGTGCGGGAGAGGCTTCTGGTGCGGCCTGGGGTGGCTGAGAAGCCTGCAGAGCGTGCGGGAGAGGCTTCTGGTGCGGCCTGGGGTGGCTGAGAAGCCTGCAGAGCGTGCGGGAGAGGCTTCTGCTGCGGCCTGGGGTGGCTGAGAAGCCTGCAGAGCGTGCGGGGGAGGCTTCTGTTGGGGCCTGGGGTGGGTCAGAAGCCTACAGAGCATGCGGGGGAGGCTTCTGGTGCGGCCTGGGGTGGGTCGGAAGCCTGCAGAGCGTGCGGGAGAGGCTTCTGTTGGGGCCTGGGGTGGCTGAGAAGCCTGCAGAGCGTGCGGGGGAGGCTTCTGCTGCGGCCTGGGGTGGCTGAGAAGCCTGCAGAGCGTGCGGGGGAGGCTTCTGCTGCGGCCTGGGGTGGCTGAGAAGCCTGCAGAGCGTGCGGGGGAGGCTTCTGGTGCGGCCTGGGGTGGCTGAGAAGCCTGCAGAGCGTGCGGGAGAGGCTTCTGCTGCAGCCTGGGGTGGGACGGAAGCCTGCAGAGCGTGCGGGGGAGGCTTCTGCTGCGGCCTGGGGTGGGACGGAAGCCTGCAGAGCGTGCGGGGGAGGCTTCTGGTGCGGCCTGGGGTGGGTCGGAAGCCTGCAGAGCGTGCGGGAGAGGCTTCTGCTGCGGCCTGGGGTGGGTCGGAAGCCTGCAGAGCGTGCGGGAGAGGCTTCTGTTGGGGCCTGGGGTGGCTGAGAAGCCTGCAGAGCGTGCGGGAGAGGCTTCTGCTGCGGCCTGGGGTGGCTGAGAAGCCTGCAGAGCGTGCGGGAGAGGCTTCTGCTGCGGCCTGGGGTGGCTGAGAAGCCTGCAGAGCGTGCGGGAGAGGCTTCTGCTGCGGCCTGGGGTGGCTGAGAAGCCTGCAGGGCGTGCGGGAGAGGCTTCTGCTGCGGCCTGGGGTGGGTGGGAAGCCTGCAGAGCGTGCGGGGGAGGCTTCTGGTGCGGCCTGGGGTGGCTGAGAAGCCTGCAGAGCGTGCGGGGGAGGCTTCTGGTGCGGCCTGGGGTGGCTGAGAAGCCTGAAGAGCGTGCGGGGGAGGCTTCTGGTGCGGCCTGGGGTGGCTGAGAAGCCTGCAGAGCGTGCGGGAGAGGCTTCTGGTGCGGCCTGGGGTGGCTGAGAAGCCTGCAGAGCGTGCGGGAGAGGCTTCTGCTGCGGCCTGGGGTGGCTGAGAAGCCTGCAGAGCGTGCGGGAGAGGCTTCTGGTGCGGCCTGGGGTGGCTGAGAAGCCTGCAGAGCGTGCGGGAGAGGCTTCTGGTGCGGCCTGGGGTGGCTGAGAAGCCTGCAGAGCGTGCGGGGGAGGCTTCTGGTGCGGCCTGGGGTGGCTGAGAAGCCTGCAGAGCGTGCGGGAGAGGCTTCTGCTGCAGCCTGGGGTGGCTGAGAAGCCTGCAGAGCGTGCGGGGGAGGCTTCTGGTGTGGCCTGGGGTGGCTGAGAAGCCTGCAGAGCGTGCGGGAGAGGCTTCTGCTGGGGCCTGGGGTGGCTGAGAAGCCTGCAGAGCGTGCGGGGGAGGCTTCTGCTGCGGCCTGGGGTGGCTGAGAAGCCTGCAGAGCGTGCGGGGGAGGCTTCTGCTGCGGCCTGGGGTGGCTGAGAAGCCTGCAGAGCGTGCGGGGGAGGCTTCTGGTGCGGCCTGGGGTGGCTGAGAAGCCTGCAGAGCGTGCGGGGGAGGCTTCTGGTGCGGCCTGGGGTGGGTCGGAAGCCTGCAGAGCGTGCGGGAGAGGCTTCTGCTGCGGCCTGGGGTGGGTCGGAAGCCTGCAGAGCGTGCGGGAGAGGCTTCTGTTGGGGCCTGGGGTGGCTGAGAAGCCTGCAGAGCGTGCGGGAGAGGCTTCTGCTGCGGCCTGGGGTGGCTGAGAAGCCTGCAGAGCGTGCGGGAGAGGCTTCTGCTGCGGCCTGGGGTGGCTGAGAAGCCTGCAGAGCGTGCGGGAGAGGCTTCTGCTGCGGCCTGGGGTGGCTGAGAAGCCTGCAGAGCGTGCGGGAGAGGCTTCTGCTGCGGCCTGGGGTGGCTGAGAAGCCTGCAGAGCGTGCGGGAGAGGCTTCTGCTGCGGCCTGGGGTGGCTGAGAAGCCTGCAGAGCGTGCGGGAGAGGCTTCTGCTGCGGCCTGGGGTGGCTGAGAAGCCTGCAGAGCGTGCGGGAGAGGCTTCTGCTGCAGCCTGGGGTGGCTGAGAAGCCTGCAGAGCGTGCGGGAGAGGCTTCTGGTGCGGCCTGGGGTGGCTGAGAAGCCTGCAGAGCGTGCGGGAGAGGCTTCTGCTGCGGCCTGGGGTGGCTGAGAAGCCTGCAGGGCGTGCGGGAGAGGCTTCTGCTGCGGCCTGGGGTGGGTGGGAAGCCTGCAGAGCGTGCGGGGGAGGCTTCTGGTGCGGCCTGGGGTGGCTGAGAAGCCTGCAGAGCGTGCGGGGGAGGCTTCTGGTGCGGCCTGGGGTGGCTGAGAAGCCTGAAGAGCGTGCGGGGGAGGCTTCTGGTGCGGCCTGGGGTGGCTGAGAAGCCTGCAGAGCGTGCGGGAGAGGCTTCTGGTGCGGCCTGGGGTGGCTGAG
The DNA here is from genome assembly GCF_026170545.1 of Melanerpes formicivorus. Taxonomy (NCBI): domain Eukaryota; kingdom Metazoa; phylum Chordata; class Aves; order Piciformes; family Picidae; genus Melanerpes; species Melanerpes formicivorus. The sequence goes on from NW_027142884.1 coordinate 111,138, forward strand.
AAGCCTGCAGAGCGTGCGGGAGAGGCTTCTGGTGCGGCCTGGGGTGGCTGAGAAGCCTGCAGAGCGTGCGGGGGAGGCTTCTGGTGCGGCCTGGGGTGGCTGAGAAGCCTGCAGAGCGTGCGGGAGAGGCTTCTGCTGGGGCCTGGGGTGGCTGAGAAGCCTGCAGAGCGTGCGGGGGAGGCTTCTGCTGCGGCCTGGGGTGGCTGAGAAGTTTGCAGAGCGTGCGGGGGAGGCTTCTGCTGCGGCCTGGGGTGGCTGAGAAGCCTGCAGAGCGTGCGGGGGAGGCTTCTGGTGCGGCCTGGGGTGGCTGAGAAGCCTGCAGAGCGTGCGGGGGAGGCTTCTGGTGCGGCCTGGGGTGGGTCGGAAGCCTGCAGAGCGTGCGGGAGAGGCTTCTGCTGCGGCCTGGGGTGGGTCGGAAGCCTGCAGAGCGTGGGGGAGAGGCTTCTGTTGGGGCCTGGGGTGGCTGAGAAGCCTGCAGAGCGTGCGGGAGAGGCTTCTGCTGCGGCCTGGGGTGGCTGAGAAGCCTGCAGAGCGTGCGGGAGAGGCTTCTGCTGCGGCCTGGGGTGGCTGAGAAGCCTGCAGAGCGTGCGGGAGAGGCTTCTGGTGCGGCCTGGGGTGGCTGAGAAGCCTGCAGAGCGTGCGGGAGAGGCTTCTGCTGCGGCCTGGGGTGGCTGAGAAGCCTGCAGAGCGTGCGGGAGAGGCTTCTGCTGCGGCCTGGGGTGGCTGAGAAGCCTGCAGAGCGTGCGGGAGAGGCTTCTGCTGCGGCCTGGGGTGGCTGAGAAGCCTGCAGAGCGTGCGGGAGAGGCTTCTGCTGCAGCCTGGGGTGGCTGAGAAGCCTGCAGAGCGTGCGGGAGAGGCTTCTGGTGCGGCCTGGGGTGGCTGAGAAGCCTGCAGAGCGTGCGGGGAGAGGCTTCTGCTGCGGCCTGGGGTGGCTGAGAAGCCTGCAGGGCGTGCGGGAGAGGCTTCTGCTGCGGCCTGGGGTGGGTGGGAAGCCTGCAGAGCGTGCGGGGGAGGCTTCTGGTGCGGCCTGGGGTGGCTGAGAAGCCTGCAGAGCGTGCGGGGGAGGCTTCTGGTGCGGCCTGGGGTGGCTGAGAAGCCTGCAGAGCGTGCGGGAGAGGCTTCTGGTGCGGCCTGGGGTGGCTGAGAAGCCTGCAGAGCGTGCGGGAGAGGCTTCTGCTGCGGCCTGGGGTGGCTGAGAAGCCTGCAGAGCGTGCGGGGAGAGGCTTCTGCTGCGGCCTGGGGTGGCTGAGAAGCCTGCAGAGCGTGCGGGAGAGGCTTCTGCTGCGGCCTGGGGTGGGTCGGAAGCCTGCAGAGCGTGCGGGAGAGGCTTCTGGTGCGGCCTGGGGTGGCTGAGAAGCCTGAAGAGCGTGCGGGAGAGGCTTCTGCTGCGGCCTGGGGTGGCTGAGAAGCCTGCAGAGCGTGCGGGGGAGGCTTCTGGTGCGGCCTGGGGTGGCTGAGAAGCCTGCAGAGCGTGCGGGAGAGGCTTCTGGTGCGGCCTGGGGTGGCTGAGAAGCCTGCAGAGCGTGCGGGGGAGGCTTCTGGTGCGGCCTGGGGTGGCTGAGAAGCCTGCAGAGCGTGCGGGAGAGGCTTCTGGTGCGGCCTGGGGTGGCTGAGAAGCCTGCAGAGCGTGCGGGAGAGGCTTCTGCTGCGGCCTGGGGTGGCTGAGAAGCCTGCAGAGCGTGCGGGAGAGGCTTCTGCTGCGGCCTGGGGTGGGTCGGAAGCCTGCAGAGCGTGCGGGAGAGGCTTCTGCTGCGGCCTGGGGTGGCTCGGAAGCCTGCAGAGCTTGCGGTGGAGGCTTCTGGTGCGGCCTGGGGTGGGTCGGAAGCCTGCAGAGCATGCGGGGGAGGCTTCTGCTGCGGCCTGGGGTCTCTGGGTGGCCTCTAGAGAGGTGCAAAAGACCCTCTGGGTTGGGCTGGGGTGGCTCTTGGACCCCTGCCACACAGTGGAGAGAGGCCTCCGGCCCGCCACCTGTGTCCCTGTGTGCCTGAGTGCCTGTGTCCCTGTGTCCCTGTGTCCCTGTGTCCCTGAGTGCCTGAGTGCCTGTGTCCCTGTGTCCCTGTGTCCCTGTGTCCCTGAGTGCCTGAGTGCCTGTGTCCCTGTGTCCCTGTGTCCCTGAGTGCCTGAGTGCCTGAGTGCCTGTGTCCCTGTGTCCTTGTGTCCCTGTGTCCCTGTGTCCCTGTGTGCCTGAGTGCCTGTGTCCCTGTGTCCCTGTCTGTGTACCTGTGTGCGAGAGTGTCCGGCACGCCACCCAGCGGCGGCGGGCAAGCAGGTAGGCGGGTGGGCGGGCCGGCGAGGGCCAGTGTGAGTTTGGGGGGTGGGAGGGGAGGCGGCAGCTGGAAGCGTCAGAGGAGGGGGCGTGGCTCCGGCTGGCCCCGGGAGCAGGTTCCCGGGACCGGGACCGGCTGGACCCGGCGGGTGGTTGATCCCGGGGCGGGGGGCAGAGGCGGCGGGAAGCGGCAGCTGCGTGTGCGGCGGGGGGGTGGAGGGCGAACCGCGGCGGGAAGCGGATGCTTCAGAGCAGGTTACGGGGGCGGGGACGGACGACACCACCTGTCCCCGCCCCGGGACGGGCTGGACCCGGCGCCCTGGACCCGGCGCCGTGTACCCGCCGCCGCCGCCGCCCCCCTCCGCCACCCCGGGACCCCGACGTTTTTTGGCGCCCGCGCCTTTTTTTGCTCCCCGCCTGCCCGCGCTGCCCCGGGCCCTCCCCCGGGGCGGGGCGGGAGGGAGGGAGGGACGGACGGACGGGTAGCCGGGGATCTCCGAGCGCGCGCCACCAGACCGAGGCGGGTCCCGGCGGCGGCGGCGGCGGCGGCGGCGGCGGCGGCGGCGGCGGCGGCAGCAAGCGACGGCGGGGGGGGCAGGCTAGGGAGAGAGGGGGAGCGGCATGCGGTAGGGCTGGGGGGTTTGTTTCGGGGGAGAGGGGTGGGGGGGGGGGTGGCAGCGGTCAGCGAGAGCGGGGAGAGGGGGAGCGGCATGCGGTAGGGCTGGGGTGTTTTTGGGGTGGGGGCGTTGGGGGGATTAGCGGGCGGGCGGGCAGCCGAGCCAAGCGGCAAGCCGGGGGGGCGGGCGAGGGCGGCTTTAGGGCCGGAGGAGCGGAGCGCAACCTCCCCCGTGCAGGCTCCAGCGTGGAGAGCAGCAAGTTTTTGGGGACGGGGGACGACGGACGGGAGGGGCAGCGGCGAGAGGCTAGCTGCGGCAAGGGGCACCGGCACGGCCGCCCTAACAGCGCCGCCTCGGTCGCAGGGGTTAGAGAGCAGCCGGGCAGCCCGGGAGGGAAGCGGCAGCCCGCGAAGGGGGGAAGGGGGGGCTCCGCGCAAACCGCTAACGGGAGCCGGGGGGTGTGGGGAGCTGGGGGTGGCAGCAGCGGCAAGAGGCAACGTCGGGAGGGGGGGCTCCGCGCAAACCGGTAACGGGGGCCGGGGGGGTGTGGGGGGGGGCGGTGGCGGCCGCGGCAAGAGGCAACGGCAGGCGGGGGGGGCTCCGCGCAAACCGGCAGCGGGGGGGGGGGGCGGGGGGTAGCGGCAAGAGGCAACGGCGGGAAGGGGGGGGCTCCGCGCAAACCGCTAACGGGAGCCGGGGGGTGTGGGGAGCTGGGGGTGGCAGCAGCGGCAAGAGGCAACGTCGGGAGGGGGGGCTCCGCGCAAACCGGTAACGGGGGCCCGGGGGTGTGGAGGGGGCGGTGGTGGCCGCGGCGAGAGGCAACGGCAGGCGGGGGCGCTCCGCGCAAACCGGCAGCGGGGGGGGGGCGGGGGTAACGGCAAGAGGCAACGGCGGGAAGGGGGGCCTCCGCGCAAACCGGCAGCGGGGGGGGGGCGGGGGGTAGCGGCAAGAGGCAACGGCGGGAAGGGGGGCCTCCGCGC